>NC_047110.1:7365393-7428164 GCF_902500255.1 Thalassophryne amazonica | reverse complement strand
GCGCTCCACATTGCAAGGCAAGGCCATACAATAATTATGAAACACAGTCTACGTCTAAAGCAACATAACCAAGGGATGGTCCAGGGTCACCCGATCCAGCCCTAACTATAAGCCTTAGCGAAAAGGAAAGTTTTAAGCCTAATCTTAAAAGTAGAGAGGGTATCTGTCTCCCTGATCTGAATTGGGAGCTGGTTCCACAGGAGAGGAGCCTGAAAGCTGAAGGCTCTGCCTCCCATTCTACTCTTACAAACCCTAGGAACTACAAGTAAGCCCGCAGTCTGAGAGCGAAGCGCTCTAATGGGGTAATATGGTACTACGAGGTCCCTAAGATAAGATGGGACCTGATTATTCAAAACCTTATAAGTAAGAAGAAGAATTTTAAATTCTATTCTAGCATTAACAGGAAGCCAATGAAGGGAGACCAACACGGGTGAGATATGCTCTCTCCTGCTAGTCCCCGTCAGTACTCTAGCTGCAGCATTCTGAACCAACTGAAGGCTTTTTAGGGAACTTTTAGGACAACCTGATAATAATGAATTACAATAGTCCAGCCTAGAGGAAATAAATGCATGAATTAGTTTTTCAGCATCACTCTGAGACAAGACCTTTCTGATTTTAGAGATATTGCGTAAATGCAAAAAGGCAGTCCTACATATTTGTTTAATATGCGCTTTGAATGACATATCCTGATCAAAAATGACTCCAAGATTTCTCACAGTATTACTAGAGATCAGGGAAATGCCATCCAGAGTAACGATCTGGTTAGACACCATGCTTCTAAGATTTGTGGGGCCAAGTACAATAACTTCAGTTTTATCTGAGTTTAAAAGCAGGAAATTAGAGGTCATCCATGTCTTTATGTCTGTAAGACAATCCTGCAGTTTAGCTAATTGGTGCGTATCCTCTGGCTTCATGGATAGATAAAGCTGGGTATCATCTGCGTAACAATGAAAATTTAAGCAATACCGTCTAATAATACTGCCCAAGGGAAGCATGTATAAAGTGAATAAAATTGGTCCTAGCACAGAACCTTGTGGAACTCCATAATTAACTTTAGTCTGTGAAGAAGATTCCCCATTTACATGAACAAACTGTAATCTATTAGACAAATATGATTCAAACCACCGCAGCGCAATGCCTTTAATACCTATGACATGCTCTAATCTCTGTAATAAAATTTTATGGTCAACAGTATCAAAAGCAGCACTGAGGTCCAACAGAACAAGCACAGAGATAAGTCCACTGTCCGAAGCCATAAGAAGATCATTTGTAACCTTCACTAATGCTGTTTCTGTACTATGATGAATTCTAAAACCTGACTGAAACTCTTCAAATAGACCATTCCTCTGCAGGTGATCAGTTAGCTGTTTTACAACTACCCTCTCAAGAATCTTTGAGAGAAAAGGAAGGTTGGAGATTGGCCTATAATTAGCTAAGATAGCTGGGTCAAGTGATGGCTTTTTAAGTAATGGTTTAATTACTGCCACCTTAAAGGCCTGTGGTACATAACCAACTAACAAAGATAGATTGATCATATTTAAGACTGAAGCATTAAATAATGGTAGGACTTCCTTGAGCAGCCTGGCAGGAATGGGGTCTAATAAGCATGTTGATGGTTTGGATGAAGTAACTAATGAAAATAACTCAGACAGAACAATCGGAGAGAAAGAGTCTAACCAAATACCGGCATCACTGAAAGCAGCCAAAGATAACGATACATCTTTGGGATGGTTATGAGTAATTTTTTCTCTAATAGTCAAAATTTTGTTAGCAAAGAAAGTCATGAAGTCATTACTAGTTAAAGTTAATGGAATACTCAGCTCAATAGAGCTCTGACTCTTTGTCAGCCTGGCTACAGTGCTGAAAAGAAACCTGGGGTTGTTCTTATTTTCTTCAATTAGTGATGAGTAGAAAGATGTCCTAGCTTCACGAAGGGCTTTCTTATAGAGCAACAAACTCTTTTTCCAGGCTAAGTGAAGATCTTCTAAATTAGTGAGACGCCATTTCCTCTCCAACTTACGGGTTATCTGCTTTAAGCTACGAGTTTGTGAGTTATACCACGGAGTCAGACACTTCTGATTTAAAGCTCTCTTTTTCAGAGGAGCTACAGCATCCAAAGTTGTCTTCAATGAGGATGTAAAACTATTGACAAGATACTCTAACTCCCTTACAGAGTTTAGGTAGCTACTCTGCTCTGTGTTGGTATATGACATTAGAGAACATAAAGAAGGAATCATATCCTTAAACCTAGTTACAGCGCTTTCTGAAAGACTTCTAGTGTAATGAAACTTATTCCCCACTGCAGGGTAGTCCATCAGGGTAAATGTAAATGTTATTAAAAAATGATCAGACAAAAGGGAGTTTTCAGGGAATACTGTTAAGTCTTCTATTTCCATACCATAAGTCAGAACAAGATCTAAAATATGATTAAAGTGGTGGGTGGACTCATTTACTTTTTGAGCAAAGCCGATAGAGTCTAATAATAGATTAAATGCAGTGTTGAGGCTGTCATTCTCAGCATCTGTGTGGATGTTAAAATCGCCCACTATAATTATCTTATCTGAGCTAAGCACTAAGTCAGACAAAAGGTCTGAAAATTCACAGAGAAACTCACAGTAACGACCAGGTGGACGATAGATAATAACAAATAAAACTGGTTTTTGGGACTTCCAATTTGGATGGACAAGACTAAGAGACAAGCTTTCAAATGAATTAAAGCTCTGTCTAGGTTTTTGATTAATTAATAAGCTGGAATGGAAGATTGCTGCTAATCCTCCGCCCCGGCCCGTGCTACGAGCATTCTGACAGTTAGTGTGACTCGGGGGTGTTGACTCATTTAAACTAACATATTCATCCTGCTGTAACCAAGTTTCTGTTAGGCAGAATAAATCAATACGTTGATCAATTATTATATCATTTACCAACAGGGACTTAGAAGAAAGAGACCTAATGTTTAATAGACCACATTTAACTGTTTTAGTCTGTGGTGCAATTGAAGGTGCTATATTATTTTTTCTTTTTGAATTTTTATGCTTAAATAGATTTTTGCTAGTTATTGGTGGTCTGGGAGCAGGCACCGTCTATATATGTGTGTGTGTGTGTGTGTATGTGTGTATATATATGTGTGTGTGTGTGTGTGTGTGTATGTGTGTATATATATGTGTGTGTGTGTGTGTGTGTGTGTGTATGTGTGTATATATGTATGTGTATATATATGTGTGTGTGTGTGTGTGTGTGTGTGTGTGTGTGTGTGTGTAACCTTTTTCAAAACTTTCGTTTTCCTGATGTTGCATTTGATGAACTTTTACCCATAGATCACTTTTTTGAAGTTTATTTCATTGGATCATGAAAAAATCTCCCGCACCTAGCACCACATCACTTTTAAAAATACATGAGTTTACACAATACTATGTAAAAAATAACGTAACAAGAAAAGAATTAGCAAGTATCAAGAAATAACAAGAAAATATATACAAATAAATATTGCTAAAATATATTAATAAACAATAATTAAAAGAAATAAAAAATAAAGGTAAAATTGATAAAATTGATAACAGATAAAATATAACAGTATTATTCAGATGATCATCTCTGACACAACAGCAGTCAATACTGGTCGCAAAAATGGTGTTGTAGCCAGGCTTCAGAGAACATTTCGAGACAAGGGATTTGATGAACCTCAATACATCGGCTGCCAACACCACATTCTTGATTTTCTTCTGCGACGTGTTGGACTTCTTTTTTCCTATACGGTCACAGTCACCTAACATCAACTATGAGTTTATTGATGAGATTTTGGAACAGTATGATGATTTGCAAAATGCATACATGGACACAGAAGTGATACCAGAGTGTGAGAACCTTGGCTGGAGAGATGATTTTAAATTCCCTTTTGAGCTTTGTGAAGCATACACGTTTTACAAAACGGAGGAACAATGACCTCGCATCAAATGGCACAAGCTGCCAACACTCACAGTGCCAGGTTGAACTCATGAGGAATTTTTGCACTTATTGCATTTTTCCTTCTTCCAAATTGGCGAGAACAGCTGAGGGTAACTTGTGATTTCATTTTGTCAGTGCAGGTACAAAGACACTTTTCACTGCATTTTACATATTGTATATTTGCATGTGACAAACATCTTGACTAAAGTTGAGACTGTTCTTGTAGTCACAGCAGTAATAGCTAAAAATAACTATAGTGTCGATTTATTTGGTAAAAGTAAAAATAGATCAGACAATTTACAAGTCTAAAACATTCACTCAGCTCACCATTAGCCGATAAATCGTAACTGTTCAGGGGTGCACTACCACCAGTGATATGACCACTTTTTTTAGTAACGAGTAATCTAACGCGTTAATCTTTCCAAATCAGTAATCAGATTAAAGTTACTTCTCCAAGTCACTGTGCGTTACTATTATTTTTGCATTGTGGGTCGATAGCAGCATTAAACGTGGTCCGTGGGCAGGAAGACTGAACTGCCCACTTTAAGTGAGCTGCGAGCTTTTCATCCACGGTTTTTTGCAGCAGCTCCCGGGCAGCAGCTACAACTTGTCCTCACCTCTTAAAGCAGTGACAACAGCACAAATGCACTGAGCTTTACAAAGACATTTTTATGCTTTTTTTTTTTCTCTGAGCCGCTCCGTATCTGCTGCTAAAAATAGCTGGTCCTCCGCCACGCTTCAGGCACGTCAACGACTAACACTATTTTCCACTCAAATACACCTAAACTCTCTTTCTGAGGACCACATGATGTGAAAACACAATAAAACTTTCTTACCTGTAAATCTGGTCATGTTTCCTGCATAAATAAATGTAATCCATTCTTTGTGCCCAAACGCCAAGGCAGGGGCAAATCCAGATGGAATGGGGGCGTGGGGCAGGGATGTGCCTCCCCACAACACCCCTAGATTAAAGGTCCAGTTTTGAAGCCGTTTTTTTTTTCACTACAACTACTACTACTACTACTTAAAATAATAATTTCAACAAGTAAAATGTTTAGAGAGAATTTAAATGTTAGAAAAAATTTAATAGTTACATTTATAAACAATGTAGGTTAGAAATTTCAAGTTTTACTGTTACAGTGATGTCAACAGTTAAATATGAGGTCAAGAAAGAGGTCTTTATTTTACTTTTTATAAAACAAGTATTTATTTTCATTGAAGTCAAGAAAGCATGACTATAAAGTGAGTTTTGGCAAAACAAGTATTATTGTCATGTTGAGATGGCAGGGGGTTGTTGTCGGCAGCTGGGGAAAGTAACTAAAAAAGTAACTAGTAATCTAACTTAGTTACTTTTCCAACTGAGTAATCAGTAATCAGTAATTGGATTACTTTTTCAAAGTAACTGTGGCAACACTGACTACTACCACATATTATTTTGATTGCTCCTCACATCAGACAAATTTGCAGACACTCCGTTGCTCACACTGTGTGTATATGTCAAAAAGTGACGAATTTTGGATTGAGTGTGTCTGCATGATCACACCGACTGCTGTCTCTCTGTCTCTGACCGGGTGTCTAGCCTGGTCGGTCACTTCAGTTCTGCCCGACCTCACTACAAACAATTGCTGAATAAAGCTTCTCCCAGCAAGGTGATATCTGTCACTCGTTCTGAACTGCTTTTTTCTCTTAATATTGTGGTTATGACTGGCAGACTGAGCGTTTCGCTTTTTCCTGTCGCAAATTCACGATGGCGATTTGTGGGATTGTTCATCGCTCCCTCAAAAAGCCAGATAGTGATGTAGAAATCCAGATGCATTGTTGTAGCGTCCAATGCAAGTGAATGTAAGCAAATGCGGCAAAATAATCGTCCAACATGCACGGCGTGAAAAGCCCATGAGTCTTCCTAGGGGAAGGCGTTCACAAGCTAGCTGGAAGATGAAGTTTCTTCTCCACTGATTTTTTTTTTAAATTTTTTAATTTAATTTAATTTTTTTTATTATTATTATTATTTTGTGGTATAAGAATAAAAGCTTCGTCTGTCCATCCATAAGCAAAACTCTTCTTAAATCGGTTAATGGATTTCAGTGAAACTTCGCATAACAGTAGTTCTGTTTCATTCCTCCTGACCGCCAGAGGGCGGTGCTTTAGCACCTGGATAACTACATGTGCGCAGCACAGAGGTCGAGAATATATACCAACAAAGTCACACCATTGAATGTGACCTGGGTGACGTCACTGGTTGTCTTTATATACCAGACGCACCCAGCGCTCGCTTCTTTTCTACATTCTCGCATTCTTAGAGGTTGAGAACACATTTAGCTGCGATTGCCGCTCTCGCTTGTAGCCTCACAACCCACCTTCGGTTGGAGCTACATGCACTGCACACGTCCTCCAGAGGCTGCGAGACACGGCTTCACCGTTTTTTGTATTCTTTGACTGATGCCTGTCGTGAGTACACCTTCCTAAACGCCGGGTGCGCGCCTTGCCGCTGCCCTGCTGGATATTTTCCTCTGTGCACATTAACTGTGTTGTTTCGATGAAAGCTGGCTATTTGTTTAGTTGTGTCGCTAACCCCGTTAACTACGTGGTAGTGTGTGTATCAGAACCAGTATAGTGTACTGTGTTGGGCTTGCCATGAGTGTTTTCCACTCCTTGAAGTACTTTGTCTGCACTGCCGCCATTTGCTAAGTTTAACAGCTCAGTGTTGTCGTCGTTGCTCTAAGTGACTTAGCACTTGGGCTGTGAGTTTTTTCGGCTGTGTGCATCGTGTTATTTCTGTGGCTGTGAGTGTTTCATGCTCCAGGCCTTGTATTAGCTTTTACACTGTGAGTGTTTCAAGCTCCGTGCCTCGTGTCGAGTCTGCGGCTGGAGTGCTTCACGCTCCGTGCCTCGTGTCGAGTCTGCGGCTGTGAGTGCTTCACACTCCGTGCCTCGTGTCGAGTCTGCGGCTGTGAGTGCTTCACGCTCCGTGCCTCGTGTCGAGTCTGCGGCTGTGAGTGCTTCACGCTCCGTGCCTCGTGTCGAGTCTACGGCTGTGAGTGCTTCACGCTCCGTGCCTCGTGTCGAGTCTGCGGCTGTGAGTGCTTCACGCTCCGTGCCTCGTGTTACTATTTACACTGCGTGTGATTCACGCTTTGTCTTTCCATTTGTAACCATCAGGGCTTGCGTTAGCCATCTGCACGTAGTCCACAATGTTGACAGGGCCTTTGTTGCATGGTTGTAGTACCTGTTTGGCTCCCTTGAGCCCAGATGATGGACATATGTTTTGCCCCTCCTGTCTTGGGATGGGACACCTGAGGGAAGCCCTGACTGGCGATGCCTGCCTTAATTGTGCCAGCATGCCACTGGCAGAGAGATCTGCTAGACTTGCGGCATTGGAAAGTGGAATATCTAGTGCGACTTTGGCCTCCAGCCCCAGGAAGGACCCAAAGCGCCGTAAACGCCCACATGCAGGAGCCCCTTCTGCTAAGAAGGTTACTCATGACCATGCTTTGGCTGAAAAGGTCGAAACGTTGACTTCTGAGTTTGCTCAGATTAAGTCCTTGCTTCTGAATCTACAGCCTAAGGATGCAGTGACAGTTCCTGCTATCCCTAATGAGGCTGATCAGACCAATGTAGTTACTCAGCAGGAGGACGATGTCGTGTCTATTGCTGCAACTGATTCCTTGTACATGACAAGTGATATAAACTGTGTGGAGGATGAGGATGAGAGGAGTCTTTCTCCAAGCCATTCATTAGTAGGCTCTCATACCTCCGAGGCAGAGTCCCTGCCGCAAACCGAACCTGGACTATCCTTTGTCAAGCAAGCTGTTCAGTTGGCTTTATCCAGGCTTGGGGTCGACAATCCCCCTGCAGAAACCACCGCTTCAAGTGCCTTTTTCAAAGTCACTCAGAAGCCTGGGTTCAACGTTCCAGTTTCACAACCATATATCGAGGAGCTCCACCGATGTTGGGCGGACCCCAAATCATTGACCCATCTATCACAGGACTGCAGAGCCCTTAGCTCTATGTGTGATTCAGTGCAGTATGGTCTGAACCGTATGCCCGCCGTTGACAGCATTATTGCGAACCTGGTTGTGGCTCCAGCTGATGCTGCTTGGCCGGATGCCCGCTGCCCACGCCCTCAGTGTAGGGTCACTGATGACCTCCTCACCAAAAGCTGTGACATAGCTGCTTGCATTGGTCGCCTAGGCAACTCACTGTCCCATTTAGCCCTTGCCCTCTCAAAGTCTTTGAGGGAGGCAGAGGTTGATGATGCTACGCAAAGTCTTAGTGATGCCTCACTCCAAACCTTTGCTTATATGTCCAGAGAGCTTGGCAGACTGATGTCAACCCTTACCATCACTAGACGTCAGGTGTGGCTTGCGCAGTCCCCCCTTTCCGAATCCTGCGGAGGCACACTCCGTTCGCTGCCGGTTCTTCCAGGCCAAGTATTTGGACCTGCGGCTCCAAAGTTTGTTGGGCCGCAGGTCCAAATACTTGGCCTGGAAGAGTGGACGATGTAATTCGTCTCGTCTCACACATTCAACGGGTTGTGACGCTGCCTTTTGGTTTGCTGCTCCGGTTGATGGGCAGATTGACTGCAATGTCGCTAGTGGTACCTTTTGGGACTTCTGTTCTTACGTCCCCTACAGATTTGGATCAACAACCTAGGCCTCAACTCGACGTTGCATCAGCACAGGCTTGTGCGACTCTCCAACCAGTGCCTTCTGCACCTCAAACCCTGGGGGAACGTGGACTTCATCTGCAAGGGTGTCCCTCTAGGCTCTGTTCTTTCTCGCCGAGAGGTGGTTGTTATAGATGCATCACTCAAAGGTTGGGGGGCCGTGTGGAATCACAGGATGGTGAGGGGTGTCTGGAGTCCCCAGGAGAGACTCCAACACATAAACGTGCTGGAGCTTCGCGCTGTGTGACTGGCTCTCAAACATTTCCTCCCAGCCCTGAGAGGAAGACATGTTCTTGTCTGGTCGGACAACACGTCAACAGTCTATCACATAAACCATCAGGGGGGCACCAGGTCCAATCACTCATTGGCAGAAACTCGGAAGCTTCTCTTATGGGCGTTGCCTCGCCTTCAGAGTGTCAGAGCAGTTCATCTGCCCGGTGTACAGAACAACGCAGCGGATTTACTCTCCAGACAGAAACCACCACCGGGAGAGTGGAGACTGAACCCGATTGTGGTCCAAATGATCTGGCAGAAATATGGTGCAGCGGAAGTGGACTTTTGCTTCAAGCACCTCGACACATTGCCCATGATGGTACTCCCTCTTGGAACCAGACAGCCCGCTGGGGCAGGATGCATTGGCTCACCCGTGGCCGGATTGCCTCCTTTATGCCTTCCCTCCTCTCCCGCTGCTGATGTTGACACTGCACAGGATAGATCAGAGCAGCCACAGGGTGCTGCTGGTTGCTCCATTCTGGCCTGGGAGGATTTGGTTTCCCATGATTTACAAACTCCTTGAGGGAGAACCTTGGGCTCTCCCGGAGTAGAAGGATTTGTTGTCACAGCTACAGGGGAGGATTTGGCACCCTCACCCAGAACGCCTTCAACTGTATGTGTGGCCGTTGAGGGGCCAGACTCCTTGTTAAGTTCTTGTGACCAGGCTGTTGTTCAGACTATCCTTAATTCATGTGCTGCTTCTACCAGGGCTTTGTATGACAACAGATGGAAGCTGTTTACGCGGTGGTGTGAGAAACAAAAGTTAGACCCGGAGCATTGCCCTGTGCCTATTCTCCTCACATATTTACAAGAACTGCTGGAGAAAGGACTTTCTGTTGCTACCTTGAAGGTTTATGTTGCTGCAATCTCTGCCCAGCACGTCTACGTTGATGGCCGGTCAGTGGGTTCACACCTCTTAGTGTGTTGTTTTTTGAAAGGTGCTCTACGTTTGCGGCCTCCAAGGCTTGCACGCGTACCTTCATGGGACCTTCCTCTAGTCCTGGAAGGTTTAATTTGATCCCCTTTGGAACCAGTTGAAAGTGCTGATCTTAAATGGGTGTCAGTGAAGACTGCTTTTCTACTTGCACTGTCTTCGGCTATGCGGGTGGGAGAGCTCCATGCCCTCTCAGTCGCTGGGGACTGTTTGCAATGGAATTCTGACGAATCTGGGGTTACGCTGTGGCCTAATCCGTCCTTTTTACCCAAGAGAATTTCAACTTTTCATGTTAAAAAGCCAGTTTCCTTGGCTGTGTATGTCCTGCATTCTGATCCAGGATTATCTGTTTCAGGTTCCCTGTGTCCTGTCTGAATGTTGAAGCAGTACATTAGTGCGACTGTCGGGATCCGGAAAACAGATGCCCTGTTTGTGTGTTATGGTGATCACAAAAGAGGCTGTGCTGTCTCAAAGCAGCGACTCTCGCATTGGGTCGTGGATGCCATTTTACAAGTATACAAGTCCAGAGGTCTTCAGCCTCCTAAGGTTACATGCCATTCCACCAGAGGGGTGTCCACCTTCTGGGCTGCACTGAGAGGTGTCCCTTTGAGTGATATTTGTGCTGCTGCTACGTGGGCTTCGTCCTGTACCTTCGCCCGCTATTACAGACTGAATGTGGCCGCTCTTCCTGCGGTGACTTCGGCGGTGTTGTCTGCCTCCACTCCCCTCTGTTGATGCGAGGTGAGTGTGACTCTTCGTGACCTTGTTGGTATTAAGTCATCCAGGTGCTAAAGCACCGCCCTCTGGCGGTCAGGAGGAATGAAATAGAACGAGAGTTACGAATGTATCTACGGTTCTATGAATTCCGGATGACCGCCAGAGTTGCTTGTCACTCAGAGTCTTGCGAGTTCATTCCGAAAAGAAGCGAGCGCTGGGTGCGTCTGGTATATAAAGACAACCAGTGACGTCACCCAGGTCACATTCAATGGTGTGACTTTGTTGGTATATATTCTCGACCTCTGTGCTGCGCACATGTAGTTATCCAGGTCATCCGGAATTCATAGAACCGTAGTTACATTCATAACTCTCGAATGAAGGTGTACATGAACGGATTTTATTTGTTTTGGACAGTTGCACTGGATTTGTTTTGTACATGCAGGCCTTCTTGTGATGTGCTGCAGTGTTTTGTTTGGATGTAGATGAGATTGTCTAGATCTTATTTTGCAGGATTAGGTTCAATATGAAGTGAGCTCCTCCCTGTATGTGCATTAAACAGTCACGTGCTTGTGCTTTGCAGTGTAAGTGCATGTTATGAAGTGAACCTGATTTCCAAGTGGTTAATGCGCTTGCTTTCAAAAGAGAAGCGTCCTTTCAAGACCACTCGTGTCCATTCTCTGTGCAGTGAGGTATTGCGGCAGGGGAGAGCATCTGGATTAACAGTAGTGGCAAAACAACATGAAGATCTTTACCTGATCTGCTGTGGTGACCCCTGAGTAAAAAGCAAGAAGCTGAAAGAATTTTCTTTTTTTACTCTTCTCTGATGAGTCACACTGAACCTCGGACACCACTTGTTCCACCTGCTGCCTTCTGGAAGGAGCTTTTGTGCAGTAAAGCAGTTTTTTTTTTTTTTTTTGGCCAGAGCCACAGCAACAGCACTAAACACAGATATTTGTAAAAGTGCTATATAAATGCAGTCCATTTATCATTTAGCTGTGGATAGAAAGTAGCTGTTTTTGTCTCTTGAGGTTTTGGTCCTAATGGACCTCAGCCATGTGCCAGAGGGGAGGGTAACAAAAGTTTGTGTCCTGGCCTGTGTGAGAGGGATCAGCCACCAACTTCCTTGCTCGCGTCAAGGCCCTGGAGGTGTACAGGTCCTGTAGGAATGACATATTGCAGTTGATTAACTTCTCTGTGGCGTGGATGATACGCTGCAGTTTGCTCCTGTCCTTAGCAGTAGCAGCAGCGTGATGAAGGAGGAGATGATAGACTCAATGATGACAGCGGAGAAGTGCGTCATCTTTGTTTTAGGCAGGTTGAACTTCCTTTGCTGCCGCACAAAGTACATCCTCTGCTGTGCTGTCTTGATGAGAGACCTGACGTTCAGCTCCCACTTGAGGTCCTGGGTGATGGTGATCCCCACGTACCGGAAGGACACCACAGTGGCAACTGGGGAGTCAGACAGGGTGATGGAGTTGACTGGGACTGGGTTCTTTGGCAACATGGCAACATACCAGTTTTGTGTGGACAGTAAGGGTGTAACGATACATGTATTTGTATTGAACCGTTTCGGTACGGGACATTCGGTTCGGTACAGGGCTGTGCACGGGTGAGTTCGCGTTGCGTGTGTATACATTCAGTATTGCCAACTTAGTGACTTTCTCGCTAAATCTGGCGAATTTCCAAACCCTCTTGACAACTTATTTCCTCAAAAGTGACTAGTGACAAATCTAGCTACTTTTTCTGGTGTTACTGGAGACTTTTCTGATGTTTGGTGACTGAAAGTGAAAGTCTCTGTTGTCACAGAGTGGGAGTTGGTCTCCGTCTCCTGTGCAGCGCTGCAGCCTGTAAAGCGCTGAGCAGAGGGATATCTACAATCCTCTTCACTCGGACTTGCTCAGTATATTGACCTTGTTTGCTGCGCTGTGATTAAAATAGTCCCCAGACTTTGAGAAGCCCTGACCTTGAGAAGTTACTTTATTTTAATAAGTGATGGCCAATTGTAATGGCAAAATAAATAAACAAACTAAGAATCAAGTTTATTTGTGGTTCGAAATACTTTAAAGGTGGATTTACTCACTTTTCTGCCTCTCCCACAATGTTTGTTTTCAAAACTTTATTTAAAAAGATATATTATCAAACGTTAAATGAACAGTTAGAAAATAAAATCAATTTTACAAAAGTAAAGGGATTTTTTTAACATTCATTTTGCAAAAAAAAAAAAAATCCTTAGTGTGACAGTTTTGGACAAGTTAATTTTTCTGGCAAAAAATATGAAAGTTGAATAAAATTGAACAGGGCTTCAACTGTTGTGCTGAGCTTCATTTCAATTTAATTTTTTATAATATTTCATACATTTGTTGTTTATTTGAGAACATTTTATTTAACTTATTACGAGGCAGCACTTTGCAAATATTTTATTTTCCTGTTTGTATAATGTTACAGTAAATTGTTGGTTTAAACACCAAGCAAATTTAGGTTTTGCATTTTGTTCGCATGCTGTACCGAAAATGAACCGAACCGTGATCTCAAAACCGAGGTACGTACCGAACCGTGATTTTTGTGTATCATTACACCGCCAGTGGACAGTCTTTAATCCTGGTGCTGTCCTTGTTTTCCAGTTGAATCATCCTGGGGAAGCCCGCCCCCCCCCCCTGAGTGGCCACTATGGGGGATGACAGCGAGTGGATGAAGCTTCCCATTGACCAGAAATGTGAACACAAGGTGACAAACTCACTCTGAAGGTGGTTCCATGAGGTGATAGATGAGAACACGTGTTTTTCTCACATCTTGCCACAGAATTTTTTCAGAATCTGTCAATTACATCTTCAGATATTTACTGTATCTTCACACAGGTGTGGCCTTCAAAACTCTGCCTTTGTCTGTTTTATGATAAAGGTAAAGTTAACAAATGTAAGGGCCCCTTCACACATAGTACAACCCCAATTCCAATGAAGTTGTGACGTTGTGTAAAATGTAAATAAATATAGAATACAATGATTTGCAAATCCTCTTCAACCTATATTCAATTGAATACACCACAAAGACAAGATATTTAATGTTCATACTGATAAACTTTATTGTTTTTGTGCAAATATTTGCTCATTTTGAAATGGATGCCTGCAACACGTTTCAAAAAAGTTGGGACGGGGCAACAAAAGACTGGGAAAGTTGATGAATGCTCAAAGAACACCTAATTGGAAACAGGTGAGTGTCATGATTGGGTATAAAAGGAGCATCCCCAAAAGGCTCAGCTGTTCACAAGCAAAGATGGGGTGAGGATCACCACTTTGTGAACAACTGCATGAAAAAAAATAGTCCAGCAGTTTAAGAACAATGTTTCTCAACATTCAGTTGCAAGGAATTTAGGGATTCTATCATCTACAGTCCATAATATAATCAGAAGATTCAGAGAATCTGGAGAACTTTCTACAGGTAAGCAGCAAGGCCAAAAACCAACATTGAATGCCCGTGACCTTCATTCCCTCAGGCGGCACTGTATTAAAAACCGACATCATTGTGTAAAGGATCTTACCGTGTGGGCTCAGGAACACTTCAGAAAACCATTGTCAGTTAACACAGTTTGTCGCTACATCTACAAGTGCAAGTTAAAACTCTACCATGCAAAGCAAAAGTCATACATCAACAAGATCCAGAAACACCGCCACCTTCTCTGAGCCCGAGGTCATTTGAAATGGACAGACGCAAAGTGGAAAAGTGTGCTGTGGTCTGATGAGTCCACATTTCAAATTGTTTTTGGAAATCATGGACGTTGTGTCCTCCGGACAAAAGAGCATCCAGATTGTTACCAGTGCAAAGTTCAAAAGCCAGCATCTGTGATGGTATGGGTGTGTGTTAGTGCCCATGGCATGGACAACTTACACATCTGTGATGGCACCATCAATGCTGAAAGGTTCATCCAGGTTTTGGAGCAACACATGCTGCCATCCAAGCAACATCTTTTTCAGGGACGTCCCTCCTTATTTCAGCAAGACAATGCCAAGCCACATTCTGCACGTGTTACAACAGCATGGCTTCGTAATTAAAGAGTGCGGGTACTAGACTGGCCTGCCTGCAGTCCAGACCTGTCGCCCATTGAAAATGTGTGGCACATTATGAAGAGCAAAATACAACAGAGACCCCGGACTGTTGAACAACTGAAGTCGTACATCAAGCAAGAATGGGAAAGAATTCCACCTACAAAGCTTCAACAATTAGTGTCCTCAGTTCCCAAACGCTTATTGAGTGTTATTAGAAGGAAAGGTGATGTAACAGTGGTAAAAATACCACTGTCCCAGCTTTTTTGAAACGTGTTGCAGGCATCCATTTCAAAATGAGCAAATATTTGCACAAAAACAATAAAGTTTATCAGTTTGAACATTAAATATCTTGTCTTTGTGGTGTATTCAATTGAATTTATGTTGAAGAGGATTTGCAAATCAGTCTACAGTGGTCCCTCGTTTATCGTGGCAGTTACATTCTAAAAATAACCCGCAATAGGTGAAATGTGAGAAGTAGACATCATTATTTTTTGCAGAACACAATGCGCTGTAAAAAAAAAGCATGTAAAATTGGACGAAAATCCGCGAAACTGCCAGGCCGCGAAAGGTGAACCGCGTTATAGCGAGAGACCACTGTATTCTGTTTTTATTTACATTTTACACAATGTCCCAACTTCATTGGAATTGGGGTTGTGCAAATCACGGAGGAACAGCTTGTATAAGCAAACCACAAAAACACTGAGCCGACGTCGGGAGGGACACGTGGTGGGCCCTAAGGTGTTCAAAAGCTGAATTAAACAACTGGATGCTTCATCTATATGAAGATAATTATGTGGTAAATAAATAAATAAGGGTATTAAAACATTTAAAATCATTTCCCTGTTGCTATTTACACAAAACTTAAATGTTTTAAGTTTTTTTATATTCCAGTATTTATTAACTTTTCACAATCATGGTACATGGTATTCACAGAACGATGCATTACATATAGAAAATAAAATACAAGAATACAGTCTGATCTAGGGGACAATGTTTTTAGTCATGTGCCTCTTCTACTTTCAGATAGTCCCAGAATGAAATGCTGTCTGTTTCATTCACACCCTCAGCTAACCTTCTTAGCATACTTTCATATGAAACAGTTTCAATCATTACAGTGGCCCATTCTCGAATACTGGGTATAGTCGGAGTCTTCTAGTTTCTCAAAATAATTCGACAAGTTGTAATCAAAACCACTGAAAAATATTTTTTGAGACATTTGGAAGATAGCTTTTGTCTCCCAATAGACAAATCTCTGGACTGAATGGTATAGCTAAACCAAGCCAGCTACTTAAAATATATATGACCTTCTCCCAAAGAGGTGTGACGAGCGAGCAATCCCAAATACAATGAATAAAAGTTCCCCTTTCCCTTCTACATTTCCAGCACAAATCATCCCCCAACAGTTTCATTCTGATTAATCTTGATGGAGTAAAATATTACCTCTGCAAGACATTGTAATGTGTAATTTTACTCCTGGCCTCTCTCACGTCTTTACCACACTCTGCCATTATTTTTTCCCACTTAACGGGTTATAGTCATGACCCAAGTCTTTTTGCCATCTTCCTTTCAGACTATTAGTATCGTTACTAATGGCAAGACTAGCAACTTTATAGAATTGAAAAGTCCTGCGCTTTATCAATGGGAGCTTTACAAAATTTGTACTTTATCACAGAGACTGCATGGTACTGAACCAATGCAGCTCCTAATTTGTAAATATTTCCAGAAGTTATCGCTACCCATCAGATTATATTGTTGCTGCAACTGATCATATGATAATAATACACCATCTTCAAATAGGTCACGTATTGGTTTGGTCACGGTTGGTTTTTGGTTAGGTGTATAAAATGTTACACAAGACAACAGGGGTTCCTTCCATTACTGTCTCAATACAGATAATTCTCCCTTCAACATCTTTAGTTTTCTTTGATGACCTAAATTGTATATTCTTTTGGACCAAGATCAACACTCCATTACTTTTGCTAGAAAAACAGCTGTGAAAAATTTGGCCCACCCATCCAACCTTAAATTTCTCTACCTCTGTACTTTGCAAGTGGGTTTCTTGTATAAAAGCTAAATCAAGTTGGTTGTTTTTTAAATAGGTTAGTACCTTCCTTCTTTTAACAGGGCTACAACACCCATTTATGTTCCATCAATTTCAATTTATTAATTTATATTGTGCCATCTCACGACAGAGTCGCCCCAAGGCACGTCACACAATTCATAACACAAGGTAATTTAAAATCAAGAAGGGCACAAAAAAGATAAAACACAGTAGAATAAAAAGAAATTACAAGGAAAACATAAAAACAAATTAGATTAATGATAAGACAATCTAAAAAAGTGGGTTTTCAGTCTTGATTTAAAAGTCTCCACCATGTCAGACTGCCTAATAACTGCAGGTAGATTGTTCCAGAGTCAGACCACGGTAGGAGAAGGTCCTATACCCCACAGACGTTTTGTTCAACCTCGGAACACACAGAAGCCCTGCGAATGCAAGGGCCGCGTAGGTCCATGACACACATTTAACAAGTTTACCAGACATTATCCAGCTTGGTATATGTTAAAAAGAAAAAAGAATTTATAAAGCCATGTATTAGAAATCAGTGCCTTCCTAGACCCACAGATCAATAAACATTTGCATATTTTGCATTCCTGACTGTGAATTATCACGCACTCTTCTCTACTAGAATATTTTCTCAAACATTGAACTCTTTTACATAAACGAAAAAGCATAAATTCTAAACATAGTTTCTGAGTGCCTCTCCACAGTCAGTCCTGAACATTGAGGTCTGCTCATAAGAAACGAAAAAGAAAAACAAAAAAATACCAAAAACAAAACCAACTTTCAAATAAGTCCGTGGGGTTAACGCCGCTCCTGTGAAGTCCGTGCGGAGATTCCCCAGCCCACACACTTCTCATCAGAGGGTACACTTGTATACAGTACATCACAGAGTTTGGTTGCTTGCTCACCTTTATCCATCAGCACAGTTCCTGCATCAATATTTTCACGGTCTATGCTGCTCAATAAACTCCTCCACCGCTTCAGCCGAGTTGAAACTCACACTCTTCCCTCTCCATGTGAAGTGTAGTGTTGCGGGAAAGGCCAGGCTGTATCTGATGTCGAGTTGTTGTAGTTTGCATTTCACTGGAGCTTTCCTCTTCTGGGCCAGCTCCTTGGACATGTCAGGGAAGAGAGACAAGTGACATCCTTCCCATGTGAAGCCTCACTTTTCTTTCGCCAAGTTAATCACCTTATCCCTCGCCGACTGCCTCAGGAAGTGAATCATCACCGGTTTGGGGGGTTGGTCTGGATTCGGCATTGATCCAAAGGTCCTGTGCACAAGTTTGATCTCCATTTTTCCCAGCAAATCTACTTCCAGCCCCTCCGATGAAAGTTTACGTACACAATCCAGCAAAGTCCCATTTGCACCATTTGCATCTTTCAGTCCTAGTAGCCGCACGTTATTACTTCTACTCTGGTTCTCCAGAATTTGCACACGATTGCGAAGAGCTTCGATATCCTGTTCCTTACTGGCTTTTTCTTTGCGCCATAGCTCCGAGGCTTCCTCAGTGTGTGTAATGCGTGCCTCGGCTTCATCCATCCGTTCTAGCATGGTCGTCAGAGCGGCTGTTAGTTCCTCTGTTGTTAACCCTCTGGGGCCAAAGCCGATGTATATGACGGCTAAGACCAAGCTTTACTAAATTCTAAATAACTTTTTAATGATATGAGATAGAAACTTAAAGCGGCAATTTGTTTTGAAGTTATTCATTCCAACCGGACTTTGTCTCGGCAGAGAGCCACACAGCGTTTGGAGCTGTGTGAACAGAACGGAGGGCGATTCTCATTTCTTGACTGCAACAAGACAAGAGTCCCAGTTAGTGACTTTAATCCACAAAAGTGACTCATGATTGACATATTTTAATGGCTTTGAGAGGGGTTAAGAAGTGGACTTGAAACTTCTGAAGAGCAGTGAATCGAACCAATGAGCCAGCGGATTGAAGCACTGCTTCATTGGTTCACGCTTCAAAGTGGAGTCGCGCTGCAGAAACGGTTGATTACAGAGCCGGTGCTTGGTCTGTAATCAATGTAGAGGAAGTTTCCAAACACCCTCAAAAACAACAGCCGCTCTGAAGGACGAATAAGGGAATTGTTAAGCAAAAAGTCTATTGATGTCGGTGGATCGAAAAGATACCCAACCCTATAAGCACCTACAGGATCTGTCTGCCTCAATCCTGGATGTTCATAAATCCAGACCCAGCTCCTCACTCAGCTTCTGAGATGCTGCGTTCAGTGAACCTTCAGCTTCCCCAAAGACCACAGCAAAGTCAAGCTCACTAAAACTACTCAACATCAAAGGCATACAACGTGCTGGTTTCTACAACACCCAGTCCACCTGAGTATTGAACATTCTTGGCAAACACCAGTATCCATCGAGATGAAATCAGAGACTCTGTCCCCACTCGTCACAGCACACAGTCTGTGAGTCTGGGCCTGCTACAGTGTTGAGCAACTTGTTGTGGGATCCCACAAATTTTCAGAATGGCCCAGAGGGCAGCCTGGTCATCAGTGTCAAACGCTTTGTGAAAATCAAGTGGTACCTGTTATACTTTTATACTTGAGTTAATTTTGAAAAGCTGAAGTTATTGTTGTCAGGTTGCCATTGGGCTCTAGGGTGCTTAGAAAATGGCAAAAAGCCCATTAGAGGTGTTGACACATCACAGTGCTAACCCTTTTGTCTTCTTCCTTGGCTCCCCATGCAGGTGTGGAAAGCTCGCCTGAATGGCTATGAGGAAGCTCTGAAGCTCTTTCAGAGGGTTGAAGATGAGAAGAGTCCAGAGTGGGGGAAGTACCTGGGCCTAATAAAGAAGTTTGTGACCGATTCTAATGCTGTGGCTCAGCTTAAAGGCCTGGAGGCCGCTCTGGCTTTTATTGAAAATGCACACGTCGCTGGCAAGTAAGTCATCACTGCATGAAAAATGAACACTGATAGGTACATACAACATATTCAACACATACAGCATACAGCTGTGCAAACCGGTATAACTCATGTCATAGAGAAATCTCATGAAATAACACAGCAACAAGTGGACATCTGCATTTTAAGAAAATCCTTCTGTGTTCCACTCCGCCATGAAGTTGTGACTGGTGGTGCGAGAGACTGCGCACTCTGTGCGCACGTTCCACTGTGCACATTTTCTCCAATCACAGCCACAGGAGCATATAACTCTTCAGAGTTGTCTTGGTGTTTTGGTGGCTTCCCTCACTCGTCTCCTTGCACAGCCATTCAGTCTGTCTGAACTGCCTCCAACAGAGAGATTTGCCATCCTGTTTGTGTTAATGACTGATGTAAATGAAGTACTTGGAAATGTTCATGTATCCATCAAGCTGACTCATCTCAAGAAAACTGGCTCTAATAGTAAAGCTCTTTGTCAACACAAGTCCTTTTATTTATTTTGTCCAAATTGAGGGGTTGTGCATAAAATGGCTGTAGTTCTTAAATGGTTAATGTGACATTTTTGTTAAACTCCTTGAATTAACCCTGAAGGTTGATTCACTTCAGCTGTGTTTTGGTGTACAGAGGCAAAATTACAAAATCCATTTCTGTCCAAATACCTAGGGACCTGACCATGAACAGGTGACACCGTGAAATAAATATGTTGTAGCTGTTATTTTTAAATAACTTTAGTTTATTGTTTTCCAAATGTAGTTGTGGAAAAATGAGTTGTTAACCAAGGTGTATGTCAGTTTGTTTCCAGTGTTTGTTTTTGTCTGTATTTCTGCCTTTCTGCTGTGGTGATCTTGAAATTCCTGTGTGAAATGTTCTTGCAGTAACTGTGTCCACTGTGTGCGGTTTGTGTGTTTTCTGCAGAACGACAGGTGAAGTAGTGTCGGGCGTAGTGACCAAAGTGTTCAACCAGCCCAAGGCGCGGGCGAAGGAGCTGGGCATGGACATCTGTCTGATGTACATCGAGATCGAGAAGGCTGAGGTGGTTCAGGAGGAGCTGCTAAAAGGACTGGACAACAAGAACCCCAAGATCGTGGTGGCCTGTATCGAGACCATCACCAAGGCCCTCAGGTCAGTGAGACTCACTGGACATGTGCCCATAAAATAATATTGTAAAGTATCTGAATAAGAGCATTTTATAGTGTAATTCTCCCCTGAGTTCATCAGTGCTAGTGTTGATGCAGATACTGACATTATTTTACAGCTGATACATGTGCATACAGTAGCAGGGCAGCAAAACACTGACTGGATTTCACATCAGCTCCGTCACTATTTGTTGATGGTTGAAGGATTTCCACACAACAAGATTAATCAGGTCCAGGCTGGAATCTCCTGTATGCATTCTAGCAAACTGTAGCTGAAATATCACGTGTCCTCTGTGCCGCTCTGGATTCTAAGTTACACCGAGGTGCTGCTCACACCACACGTCTCCAATTAGATCATCAGTAAAAGCATCAGAGACTGTCTAAGAGACAGGAAATGCAGAGAACTTACTGCTGTATCACTTTGTAAAAGCGTTCTGTCTTTAAATAGGAACGGCGCACACAGCTACCGCTGCTGTTCCACAGAGAGAGTTAATCAGTTAAAAAGGCAAACATTTGTTGTTTTGTGGTCTCATGAAGGAAGCTCGATATTTTCTAGTTAGTATGGAAATTTAATAAGCCAGTACTGGAGTTTAAGCACTTTCACAAAAAGTAGTCTGACTCCGTATGTGACAAAGATCCATGTCAGTGATGTGGGTGGTCCAGGTTTTTCTGTGCTGCTTTGTCACATCAGGAGGCACACTGGTCGAGGTCATTCATCTGCATCATTGTTATGCAAAGCTGTGAATAAACCGCACCATAAAGCCAATGCGTGTTTGAAAGGCAAAATAATGAACAGCGCCCCCAACAGGCCCAAGAGCAGAACTGAAATAAAAAAAGTCAGAGGAACAGTCTCCTGACACAGTGCTTGTTTTCTGCAGACATACAAGCTGATGTCGTGAGTTGGACCGTTTGTTGTCCTCTCCATCTTTTACATTCAGAGTACCTCTTCTTACCTCTGTTTTTAATCATCTCCCTCAGTGAGTTTGGATCCAAGATCGTCTCTCTGAAGCCTGTGGTAAAGGTTTTACCCAAGCAGTTTGAGTCCAGGGACCAAGCTGTGAGGAATGAAGCCAAACTGCTGGCTGTTGAGATCTATAAATGGATCAGAGATGCTCTGAGACACTCGTTACAAAGTATTAACTCGGTACAGGTGAGACTCTTCTTCCCTCTTACACTATATTTAACATTTCAACTTCACCTCAGCATTGTAAAGTCATCCTAAGCCTGTGCTTTACGTGCTGTGTTCCTGCAGCTGAAGGAGCTGGAGGAGGAGTGGGTGAAGTTGCCTCCATCTCCACCCAAACAGACCAGGTTCCTGCGCTCCCAGCAAGACCTGAAAGCCAAGTTTGAACAACAACAAGCCCAAGGAGGAGACAACTCTGAAGGTAGGTCCCAGAAACTGGTAGCCTTAAGCAGGTGTGCACATTTATTTAGTTTTACAAGTGGGAGGGAAAAGGATAAAAACAGAATCAGAATACTATATTAATCCCAACATCATCACTGGGCCTCCTGATCAGTTTATTGCATCTGCTCTGTCTGCTGCCCCAACACACAGCAGCAAACATGATAGCACTGACTACCACAGACTCATAAAACACCTTCAGCATGGTCTGGCACATGTTAAAGGACTGGAGCCTCCTCAGGCAACAAAGGCGGCCGGGCCCTTCTTGTGGAGGGCTTCATTGTTTTTAGCCCAGTCCATCTTATTGTCAGTGTGCACCCCCAGATATCTGTAACCGTCAGCCATGTCCACACGCTGCCGCTGTATGGATGCAGGGGTCACCGGTGCCTTGATTCTCCTCATGTCCACAAACAGCTCTGTTGTCTTTGCAACATTTAGCTGCAGATGGTCCTGCTCACACATGTAGTTTAGCTGCTTTAGACCTGGACCCAGATACCATCACATGTCCCACAATACCTCATTAATTAAATACATAAAATGCTAATTAACTGTTTTTGCCATTGTCCAGCAGTTTGTTTCTGACCATTGCCAACACAGTTAATTCATTGGATGTAATCACGTAACAATGCAACATCTGTTGCATTGTTTCTGTAAAGGCTGTCAGTTGTCCAGGTGGTTTCCATAGTAGAAAAGCTTGAATCTTCAACTGGACTGGGTTGCTTGATGCAAGGACATTTCGCTTCTAATCACAGAAGCTTCCTCAGCTAAATTTCTTGCTCTGGTAGTCTGACTTGACTCTTGTAGAGAAGAATAACAGAAGCCAGCAAAGCTAGTGTTTTAAACCTAACCAGACCCCTCCTACCGAGAGGCAGACTGCTTTTGGCAGTGACTAACAATTGTTCTAATTAGCACCTATTGTGCTCTAGTTAACACTCTCCTAATGACAGGGCAGCTGTCCCTCCTAACGATGGGACTGACACCTCTCCTGATGACTCTCCTGACAACGTGAATGACTCATTACCATGAACAAAAGACTGAAACTGCTTTGACCTGAGTACCCCATTGTAAACAGTTGACAAAGCGTGTCTCAGACCCCCTCCCCGGTTAAGGCTGGGTTTCAACTGTTTCACATACAATGCTTCCTTCACTGCCCTCTCAAACCATTTCTTTTCTCTGGCTAAGATTTTAACTTCCTTGTCCTCAAATGTGTGGTTAGTGTCTTTAAAGCCCCTTTCACATTGGCGTATTCGTAGAGCTGCTCATTGTGACGTATCGTCTATGCTGAGATGAGCAGCTCTCCGCCCACTTTCAGCAGCTCTATGTTGAGTTTTTGTCTCCCTGCGCAAGAAATTAAACATGTTTAATTTTTTTCGGCGTAGAATGCTGGACACAGTTTTAAGCAGGTCTGCGCAGCACAGCGTTACTGCATGCAAGTCTGTGCAACACGGCGCTCCTGTACACAACCAAAAACTGAGTGCTGGACCCAGAGTGATTCAGCTGAGAACATGATCACACAGCCCACAGTGCCTGTGTGTGCTCAGAACAGGGAATCGAACCTCAACTCAGAAATTCAGAAACAGCAGGTCGGTCGGTCGGTCGGTCAGTCTCTCTCTCTCTCTCTCTCTCTCTCTCTCTCTCTCTCTCTCTCTGTGTGTCTGATCAAACCTGTGACTTTAAAATAATTGCGCACTCGCTGCATGTCGGTGTGATCATCAAACGCCCTGATCGATCAGGTCTGATCAAACCTGAAAAGAGCTGTGACTCTTTAAAATAAAAGCGCACTCGCTTACATGTCGGTGCGCTCATCAGACGAACCTGATCGATGAGGTCTGATCAAATCAGTGGACCTGATCGGAGCAACCGGAGGTTTAAAAGATTAACGAGTCACAGCGTTTCGTTCAGAGCAGCATTTAGCACAGCCAGACTCAGCAGCATCTGTACACAATGAAAGTGATCCACCAAGACAAAAAATAAATAAATAAATAATAATGACAATATTAAATGACTCTGTTTTTGAGCCGCACCACACCTGCAGTAGAGAACAGAGAACATTTCCACAGAGGGCGGCATGGTACACGTGGCTGTGTGCACACATTAAAAAGCGAACACACGCAGCTGCAAGTATGAAACACAACGCTGCAGTACACATCTCAACGAATACGCCAATGTGAAAGGGGCTTAAGGTGGAGATGACCTGTAGACTGAGGTTCACCGGCGCCCTCTCTCAGCCTTTTGTGCAACGGCTATACCAGCTGTTGCACAAAAGGCTGGTATAGTTTTTTGTGCAATGGCTGCTTAGTCTCACCTATGTAGTGTTCTTCACAGTTTTCCTGACATCTGATAGAATACACTACATTGCTCTGTTTGAAACTGTTTGTCTCAAGGTGTTAACAGGTTTAAAGTAAACTGGGATTTTGTGCTGTCTGAAGATCCTCTGTAGTTTTTCCCCTACTCCTGCTAAATACGGGAGAGACTCCTCTTCTTCTTGGCTCCGTCTCCTGTCTGTCTGGTCTCTTTGATCTTTGGGACTTCTGCACTTTGTCCAGGGACCATCGTGGGTACCCACATACTGTGAGGGCTTTCCGGACAAGTTGTTGTTCTTTAGCCCTTCCCTCTGTAGTTGTGGGCACCTGTAGGGCTCTGTGTTGAAGAGTCCTGATCACCCTGAGCTTGTGTTCAAGGGGGTGGTTTGAGCCACAGAGCAGATATTGGTCAGTGTGAGGGGGTTTTCTGTAAACCCCTGTCTGGAGCTACCTGTTCTTTCCAACCTTAACATCACAGTCCAAGAAGGCTAAGTGGTTGTTTCTGGCATCCTCACGTGTGAACTTGATACTGGAGTCCACCGAGTTGATGTGCTCTGTAAAGGCCTCCACTTCCTGTTGCTTCATTTTAACCCATGTATCATTGACATATCTGAACCAGTGACTGGGAGAGATGCCCATGAACGACACCAAGGCTGTCTTCTCCACTAGCTCCATGTACAGATTGGCCACAATGAGGATACCAGAGAGCCCATCGCACAACCATGGATCTGCCTTGTAGTAATTCCCCCTAAACAGGAAATGTGTGGTGTTAAGACAGATCTCCAAGAGTTGGCAGATGTGGTCTGGTGTAAGTTTGGTCCTTTCAAATAGATACGTGTCCTCCAGCAGCCTCTACCTCACAGCTGTGACGGCCTCAGCGGTGGGGATGCAGGTAAACAAGGATGTCACATCGAATGACACCATAGTTTCATCTGCCTCCAGCTGAAGGTCCTTGATCTTGTTCACAAAATCTTGTGTTTTCCACATGGTGGTCTGAGTTACCCACTAGAGGAGCCAAAATCCACTTGAGGTGCTTGGCCAAATTGTAAGCGATGGAATCTGTGCTGCATACAATAGACCTGAGTGGCACGTCCTGTTTGTGGATTTTGGGCAGTCCATAGATGCATGGAGTGGCGTCCCCAGACTGGCCGTCACAGCTGTGAGGCAGAGGCTGCTGGAGGACTGCTGACCTAACTTACACCTTACACCTTGATCTTATTGACCATTCACTTGCGTTTCAGCTCCGACATCATAATAGTCCCGTTGCCTATTTGCAGCTTCGCAGTTTGTTCTACTGCTGCAGAAATATACTTGAAGCTTTGTTGAGTGAAGTCTATCAGCTCCATACACGTGTCCCAGACGCAATGCAAATGAAGCATGTTATAATTAGTGATCTCTCTGAAACTGTCCCAAAAAACTGACCAGGTTTCAGAGCATGTGCTTCTGCATCGATGACACTATGGAACCACCTCCTGAAAGTCATCATATTTCTGCTGCACTCTGACACAGGAAGTAGAGCACAAGGAGTCATGGCTAAATGGTCCACAGCTGTTTTAGGTGTTACCTTGAGGTTCAGCAGCATTGCTGCATTGGTGCTTGTAATCTCAGACTTTGATGCTTTCTTTCCTCCAGGAGAGGATGAGGAGGAAACTGCAGCAGCTGTGGATCCGTATGAACTTCTGGAAGCTGTGGAGATTCTCTCCAAGGTTCCTAAAGATTTCTACGAGAAAATAGTGAGTTTTGTATACTTGTCAGAGGCTCCTAAAAATGTGGAAACATTCCCTTTAACCTGCTGTACGTTATGAAAGCCTTTATGATGAGGTGTTTGTTTCAACAGGAAGCTAAAAAGTGGCAGGAGAGGAAAGAAGCTCTGGAGGTTGTCGAGGCTCTGACCAAGAACCACAAACTAGAGAATGGAGACTATGGAGACCTGGTTAGAGCACTAAAGAAGGTATACTCAGCCACCACTTTACTGGATTAATGTGTTTCTAGTTTTTGTCTTAATAATAATCCCAGAAGGGAGATTATGTTGTGGTGAAGCAAGATAGTGGCACGTGCAGATGCAGCGTGTCTGTGCTCACACTTTCAGTGCAGTGTCGAGCTAACACCACCTACAGTTGACGCGATCTGATTAAAATTGAAGTTCATGTGAGAGAAGTATCACAGCAGAACTTCTCATTCTTACAACATCCCGGTAACATAACAAGGGACCCTGTCTCTCCGTGGCTCACCATCCCAACAAGCAAAAAACGTGCATGCAGGGCCAGTGGACAAGCCAGGCTACGGAAGTGGCTCCACAAACCATTGCTTTCCAGCCTCTCCCTCACCAATGTAAGATCCTTCTCTAATAAAATGGATGAATTGAGGCTGCAGACGGCTTCAGATAACTACACCACTGTGTCCTAGTCTTTACTGAAACTTGGCTTCACACTTCAGTCCGAGACTCTGCTATCGAAACTTCATCAACACAGACATCATCAACACGTCAAATGTGCCACAAGAGGAGGAAGTACACTGGACAATGTTTACACCAATATTAAGCTAGGTTACAGGGCCAGACCTGCACCACACATAGACAAGTCAGACCACATGTCTCTGCAATTCATCCCTCCGGAAATCCACCCCCTCCACCAGTCAAAACACGACCAGGCGGTGCTTCTCAGCAGCTGCAGGACGGCTTCAACAGCACTGACTGGGACGCATCTCAACTCAACTTTATTTATAAAGCACTTTAAAATCAGCACATCTTTGAGGATGAGGACCTGGATGTGTTTACATACACTATACTGTGTTACATTAAGAACTGTGTAGATACGGTCACAATAGAGAAACGCATCATCCGGGTCGACCCCAATCAGAAACCCTGGATGACAGGGAGGTGAAGGAGCTGCTGATGGAGAGAGACTCCACCTTCAAAGCTGGTGACGGGGCTCTCTACAGCACAGCCCACGCCAACCTGAAGAGAGGCATCTGGAAGACCAAGGAGGACTTTAGAAGGAGGATGGATGACCACCTGGACAGCAACAACAGCAGGCAGGCATAGACGGCGGTCCAGCACCTCGCCAACTACAAACTCGGCATCAGAGCTGCTGAAGGTGACGCTGCACAGGCAGAAGAGTTAAATCTCTTTTTTGCTCACTTCGAGACTGACATCAGGTGCAGCCATGTCGCCGCCAGTGGCCCAGAGCAACGTCATGGTGGGGGAGCACGAGGTGAGGCGCATGCTGAGGGGTGTCAACCCACACAAAGCAGCAGACCCTGGCAGCTCTGGCAGTGGTGTATGTATGTATGTACGTATATAGGTACGTACCTCCCTCCTACCCAAAAAAGGTACAAGCATTCTGAAATCAGCTCCTGTCACACTTTTAGGAGCAATTTTATGTAACTTTGTACAAATCCTTGTTATAAGTTGGGAAATGAGCATATTTTCATATTCCTCCAGTTGGGCTCATTTTGCCATTGATGGCCTTGGATTAACAACGCTAGACTCCCTCAGTTTCATGCTTGGGTGCCTGCATTCTGAAATCAACTCCTCTCACATGTTTAGTAGGAATTTCATGTAACTTGGTACGAATTCATGTCTGTCTGTCTTAATGATAACTAGCGTGTTGCCCATGGGGATCCACGGGCTCTCGATTGGGTAATGTTTATAAAATAGGTAGCTGACATTTTTCAAGGGTGGTAATAAATTATGCAAAGTTTCAATAATTACAGTAGTTGGAATGGTGTAAGAGTCCAGAATGTTTTAAAACCTTAGACCTCAACAGTTTTTAGAAGAAGAACTCAACCCTTTTATTTCCTGTTAATTATATAATTTTAAATATTAATTTACTGTCTTAATGTATTTATAATTTTTTCAGGTTCTTGTTACCATATACACACTACTGTTATTATTATGTTATTATTACTTCTATTTTGTCATTTGATTTTTAAATGGACCACAATGGAAATTAGCATTTTCACTTTCTTATGTCATCCATGTAATTCTTAGCAATGGTATTATGTACAGTGAAGTTGGGACGTTGTGTAAAATGTAAATGAAAACAGAATACAATGATTTGCAAATCCTCTTCAACCTATATTCAATTGAATACACCACAAAGACAAGATATTTAATGTTCAAACTGATCAACTTTATTTTTTGTGTTATTGTTTTATGTTTACCACTGTGTTACATCACCTTTCCTTGTAACAACACTCAATAAGCGTTTGGGAACTGACAACACTAATTGTTGAAGCTTTGTAGGTGGAATTCTTTCCCATTCTTGCTTGATGTACGAGTTCAGTTGTTCAACAGTTCTGGGTTTCCATTGTCGTATTTTGCATTTCATAACGCGCCACACATTTTCATTGGGTGACAGGTCTGGACTGCAGGTAGGCCAGTCTAGTACCCGCACTCTTTTACTACGAAGCCACGCTGTTGTAACACGTGCAGAATGTGTCTTGGCATCGTCTTGCTGAAATAAGCAGGGACGTCCCTGAAAAAGATGTTGCTTGAATAGCAGCATGTGTTGCTCCAAAACCTGGATGTACCTTTCAGCATTGATGGTGCCATCACAGATGTGTAAGTTGCCCATGCCATGGGCACTAACACACCCCCATACCATCACAGATGCTGGCTTTTGAACTCTGCACTGGTAACAATCTGGATGGTCTTTTCCTCTTTTGTCTGGAGGACACGACGTCCATGATTTCCAAAAATTTCAAATGTGGACTAATTAGACCATAGCACACTTTTCCACTTTGTGTCTGTCCATTTCATATGAGCTCGGGCCCAGAGAAGGTGATGGTGCTTCTGGATGTTGTTGATGTTTGGCTTTCACTTTGCATGGTAGAGTTTTAACTTGTACTTGTAGATGAAGTGATGAACTGTGTTAACTGACAATGGTTTTCTGAAGTGTTCCTGAGCCCACGCGGTAAGATCCTTTACACAAAGATGTCGGTTTTTAATGCTGTGCCGCCTGAGGGATCGAAGGTCACGGGCATTCAGTGTTGGCTTTCGGCCTTGCCTCATATGTGTAGAAAGTTCTCCAGATCCTCTGAATCTTCTGATTATATTATGGACTGTAGATGATGGAATCCCTAAATTCCTTGCAATTGAATGTTGAGAAACATTGTTCTTAAACTTTTGGACTATTTTTTCATGCAGTTGTTCACAAAGTGGTGATCCTCACCCCATCTTTGCTTGTGAACGGCTGAGCCTTTTGGGGATGCTCCTTTTATACCCAATCATGACACTCACCTGTTTCTAGTTAACCTGTTCACCTGTGGAATGTTCCAAACAGGTGTTCTTTGCGTATTCATCAACTTCCCAGTCTTTTGTTGCCCCTGTCCCAGCTTTTTTGAAATGTGTTTGCAGGCATCCATTTCAAAATTAGCAAATATTTGCACAAAAACAAAAAAGTCTATCAGTTTAAACATTAAATATCTTGTCTTTGTGGTGTATTCAGTTGAATATAGGTTGAAGAGGATTTACAAATCAATGTATTCAGTTTTTATTTACATTTCACACAATGTCCCAACTTCATTGGAATTGGGGTTGTACTTACATTGAACTTACAAAATAAAATCATGCACGCTTTTAATGTATAGATGATTTACCGCCCCCTGTTGGAATGGCATGTGAGTCCAGAATGTAATTATCAGTGTTCATATTTCAGTGTGTGGTGTTAGCTAATATCTGTAACGCACTACACTCCTCACTCCCTCATTCACGGTAATGGCAACATGACACTTAACTCACTCATGGTAACAGCAACATGACAGTTAACTAAACTGACTAAACCAATTGAACTACAAAAACACAATAAATCAATAGCTCTTAACAACATTTAAAACCCCAAAACCCCAAAATCCCATGGTGCATTGCAGCACAGCGTCCATTGTTCACTGTTGTTAGCTAATATTGCAAATTTCTCCAAAAATGTTCCATTTTTGCAGTGTTCATCCTTGACCCAAAATGCATAAGCATTCCAAATGGCAAATATCAGCACTAGTCAATGAGCCAGTCATCAAGTTTGACCTAATCAGTACCACGTAAGGTGATGAAACGACACTTAGAATCCAGCCTTAGTGTACCATGGCTTACACAAAAATGTTTGATAACCATCCTAGGTTGGTAGCTGTAGTCAGGTAGGGAATGAATTAATCAGTGAAGAATTACAGAAGTCAAAATGTAAAAGTGCTCCAATCGTGTTTAAAAACTATACCACATTATTTGTCTGGTGATAACAATTCCACAGAGGTATAGTTTAGACTATCTATGACTGAATGTTCTGGTATTATGGGGTAAAAACAGCAAAAATGGTGATAAAGGTCAGTTTCAGGGAAAGGGAAGTCTGGGGTCCCCTGCTGGAGCTGTTGCCCCCACGACCCGAACCCGGAAAAGAGGTTGAAGATGATGATGATAGTTCATGTAACTTGGAACATATCCTTGTTATAGGTTGATAATATGCATACTGCAATGTACTAGATTTGACACATTTTGGTGGAGTTATGGCCCTTGATTAACAAACCTAGACACTGCTGGTTTCACGAGTTGGTGCCTGCATTCTGAAATCAACTTCTGTCACATTTTTAGGAGGAATTTTGGAAAGCTTGGTACAAGTCCTTGACATGTTAGCAGAATGTAGAAGCACTTGTACCAAAAGCCGCATTTGGATATTGTGCTGTCAGAACACTCTTTATTTAATTTGCGTGGTTTAGAGGCATTCCACAGAGGACTATGGTGGTAAATTTTTGGTTGACAAGGTTTTCAGGTGAAGATGTGTTTTGTGTTGCAGGTGGTGGGGAAAGATGCCAATGTGATGTTGGTAACATTGGCTGCTAAATGCCTAGCTGGGCTGGCCACCAGTCTCAGGAAGAAGTTTGGACCATATGCAGGCCAGGTGAGCATCTGACAGCAAACAATCAGAAAAAAAAATCATTCAGTTTGTGTTTACACTTCGGCATTGTTCAGTGAAGTCGTGCATCACTGATGTTCTAAACCCCTTTAAAGACATTTTTTCTGGTACTGCAGTGAGCGGTTGTTTCTTACAGTATCAAAGATGTTGCCCTCTAGAATGTGGTCATGTTCACAGTTTGCTTTACAGTGTAAAAATCTGTGTGATTATGTACTGATATTTGGGGCTTATTTTTCTGACTTCATTTTAACACAGTCACATTTATTCAGGACTGATAGTTATTCAAGAAAAATGCATTTGCTTTAGCTGTTCTCTTGGTATTTTTTTTATAAATGGAGCAACAGATAAGGAGGAAGTTTTCCATGTGCATGAAGTGAGGCACTCTAAAACCTGTGAAACATAAAGTGCTTAATTGTTGTATTAAATTGTGGTATGGACAGTGTCAAATTTTGGTAATTCAAGGCACTTCACACAAGTAAGGTCTACCCTTACCAACCCCGCAGAGCAACATCAGTAAGGAAAAACTCCCTCTGAGGAAGAAACCTCAAACAGACCAGACTCAAAGGTGTGACCCTCTGCTTGGGCCATGCTACAGACATAAATTACAGAACAATTCACAAAACGAATATACAGGAAATGGTGTTTGTGCACAGGACAGGAGGGTCTCCAGCACAAATACAACTCCCATCTCTGGATGGAGTTGCACCTTAAACAGAGAGAAAAACTGTGGTCAAACTTTTGTGCTTCAAAGCTCAAAAGTCTGGCTGCAGCATTTTGAACCATTTGGAGAGCCCTAATGCTGGACTGCAGTAAACCAGAAAATAGAACACTGCAGTAGTCCAATCTAGAAGAGATAAACGCATGGAGCAGGGTCTCAGCATCAGCCATAGATGGGATGTGACAATCTTCGCAATATTTCGCAGGTGGAAGAAAGCAGTCCTCGTAATATTTCTAATGTGGAGGTCAAAGGACAATGCAGGATCAAAAATTACCCCAAGGTTCCTCACTTTGTCAGTGTGACGTATGACACACGAGCCTAGGCTGCGTGTTAACTGGTCAAATTGATGCTGATGTCTCACTGGACCAAGAACCATTATTTCAGTCTTATCAGAGTTTAAAAGTAGGACGTTTCTAGACATCCAACATCTCACTGATGCAAAGCAATCTTCTAAGGATTTTATGTGAACGAGATTACCAGCAGTTATCAGCATGTATAACTGAGTATCATCTTCATAGCAGTGAAAGGTAATCCCAAAACGGCGCAATATGTGCCCAAGGGGTGCTATATAACGGGAGAAAAGCAGGGGGCCTAAGACAGACCCCTGTGGAACCCCAAATTTCATGTCACTAAGGTTAGAGATTGTGTTACTGTACAAAACACAGTGAGAACGACTGGTCAAGTATGACGTCAGCCATGCAAGGGCACTCCCAGTAATCCCAAAATGATTTTCCAGCCTATCAAGTAGAATATGATGATCCACTTTATAATGCAGCACTGAGATCTAACAGCACCAGAACCGTAGTGGTGTCCAAATCCATTGTAAGCAGAAGATCATTCACCACTTTAGTGAGAGCCGTCTCTGTGGAATGATATTTTCTAAAAGCAGACTGCGGTGGCTCAGAGATTATTCTCAGTAAGATAGTCTACGAGCTGCCGTGACACCACTTTTTCCAGAATTTTAGAGCAAAATGATAGATTTGATATCGGCCAATAGTTTTTCAATATACTAGGGTCAAGATTAGGTTTCTTAAGTAACAGTTTAATCACTGCAGATTTGAAACATTTAGGAACAGATCCAGAAATTAAAGAAAGATTAATAATTTCCAGCACAGTCAACCCAAGAGTGGGCCACAGGTCCTTAAACAGTTTTGTTGGTATAGGATCAAATAAACAGGTTGTGCTTTTTGTTGACATTACGAGTTTCGTCAGCACGCCTAGTGAGATACTATCAAATTCTGTAAATCTAGGTAACACCTAAGTAATGGCACCCACCTCAATAGCATGGTGTAGTGGCTGGGTTAAGGCATGCTGGGATATGTTTAACCTAATGTCTTCTATTTTCTTCTCAAAGTAATCCAGGAAATCTTGTTCTGTAAAAGGAGAGCAAACTACAGGTGGTTGTCCATGAATAAGTGTTGCCACCGTGTCGAACAAGAACTTTGAGTTATGCTTGTTTTTGTTGATCAAATCAGACTAATAGGTCCGGTTTGTTGCCAATAATGCATGCTTATAGTCTAAAATAGCATCATGCCATGCAAGGTGGAATACTTCTAATTTTGAACAACGCCATTTCTGTTCTAGACCTCTAGCCTTATACTTGAGGTCATTCAGGTAATCATTGAGCCAAGGTGACTGTGATTTTGGGGAGCAAGGTTTTAACACAGGTGGCGCAATCATGTCGAGTGTAGTTTTGAGCACTAAGTTTAAACTATCCACAAGTCTGTCTACTGCTTGGGTATTTGCCATATGTGAAGCTAAGACCTCAGGCAGTCTAGCTTTGAGTTTGGTCTTAGTTGAGGAGTTGATGCATCACCATGATAGTGATATATATGGTTGTTGTTCCACTAAACACAGCAGCGAAACTGTAAACTTAATAAGTGATTGATCAGAGACCACTGATGTAAGAGGCATGATGTCAATATTCGTGACAGCAATACCACGTGTGAGAACCAAATCCAGGGTATTTCCACTAATGTGCGTTGAGTCCCGAATGCATTGTCGAAATCCTAATGCATCCACAAGTTCCATAAATGATTTGCAGAGGGGATCAGAAGGCTTATTTAAATAAATGTTGAAGTCACCAATGATCATAATGCTATCTGCACTAGTTGACTAGATAGAGATGAACGCACCAAATTAATCTAAGAATTGAGAATATGGGCCAGGAGGCCTATATACAGTGACAAAGTAATACAGCTGATTTTTATACTTCTGACTTTAGCAATGTGTAATATCCTGAGCAAAGCGGAGAATCAGATGCTCAAACAAGTTATATTTGTGACCCCCCAACAGCTAATAAGCTAAACCTAGATTTATAAATAAGAGCAACACCCCCGCCTTGCTTTGCATCACGAGGGACGTGACTAAATGTATATGCTGGTGGGCAGGCCTCATTTGAGGGGAAGACAGCTGTAGGTTTAAGCCAAGTTTCACATCACCCAATTATATCTAAGTGATGATCCATAATTAGATCATTAATCAACAATGATTTTGAGGACAGTGATCTTATGTTAATAAGACCCAGGCTAAGGACCTCAGTGGGGTTGACATTTGAACTGTTTGGATTTAGGAGTGGTTCCAGAGTAGCATATATGAGATGCCTAGAAGTAGGTTTAGGTTTGAGACATTCCACGCGCTTTGTAGATAGCAGACACAAAATCTTTGCTATTGCTGGAACAACCACTGGGCCATCCTCAATTTCAACATCATCCAATGTAGTAATGGGTATTAAGTTTGCAACGCATATCCCTCTATGATTTTTATGGACACGTCTACGGAAGCAGGCCACAGTCTCAACTTGTTGAATTTCCCTCCCTGGCAGATAAACTGCACTATCACCATAGTGGATTTTCTGCACTAGTTTCCCAGCTAAGCTAATGGATTCCACACCCACATTTGTCATAAGCCTTGCAGGGTCTCTAATCACTTGCTCCGTGGTCTGCTGTAAATTCCTAATGTTACCCTCCCTGTAGAGCTCTATCTATGTTTGCAGACAAGATGGCGGCGTATTTCCCAGTAGGGTGAAGGCCATCTGGCATCAGCAGGCCACTGAAGCCTTGCTGTCTACAAAATTGCACCAGCCACCTGTTTAACAATGTCAGCATGCTAAACGCCTCATCATTACCCCGGGAGGGGAGGAGACCAGAGACTATTAATCGATGCTGACACATCTTTCTGGCAAGGTCACAAGTCCTTTCTATGTCCATTTTTATGACCTCTGAGTGCTTTATCCTGACATCATTGGTGCCGACGTGAATAACTATGTGACTACATCGCGTCATGTTCCTTAGTCTGTCTTCACATCTGCAGCGTCAGCACCCTAAGATGGAATGCAGTGTCGGTAGCTCTGGCCCCAGGAATACATTTGACAGGCATGATGTCAATATTCGTGACAGTAATACCACGTCCAAGAACCAGATCCAGGGTATTTCCACTAATCTGCGTCGAGTCCTGAATGCATTACCGAAATCCTAATGCATCCACAATTTCCATAAATGATTTGCAGAGGGGATCAGAAGGCTTATTTATATGAATGTTCAAGTCACCAATGATCAGAATGTTATTTGCACTAGTTGACAAGTTTGAAATGAACGCACCAGGAGGCCCATACTCAGCATTGGTTACTTTAACATGGGGGTCTACGAAGAATGTCTTGGCACTTTAACATAGGGGTCTACGGAGAATGTCTCCCTTTTTGAACCAGCCTCAAGTGGTCATTCAAAGAACTGTAGTGTGTGCTTCATTTAACAGGACTGGGGTTCAGTCCTTTTGAGCCAACAGTCGATCCTGGTTTGCATCATGATGGTGCAGCTGCATTCAAATGGAAGATCAGCAACTTTTCCAATGGACTGCCTGTCTGATACAGCCACGCCCACCTTCAGAACCTGTGATGTCATCACTTAGGTCCTGTTACTGTGACATAAAAGCAGAAAATGGCTAAATCTCTGTGCATGAAGGTCCTCCTTCTGGTTGTTGTTTGGTTTGTTTATCCAGAACGACACTGAAAGTTTATTTTTATAAGAGTTGGATGTGCATTGAAGTGTACCAAGTTATCATAAATATATAAACACATCTTGTCCATTAAGATCATGCCTGTGTGTTTTGTGTGTTAGTCAGCCTGTGGCCAAAGACCATGTCTGATCCAAATCTCAACAAACATTTTACCTCACCACTAGCTGTAAACTGGTTTAGACGGAGGTATTTTATGCCAGTGCAGCTCACACTCCGTGATGTCTCCTTTAGGTGGTACCAACCATTCTGGAGAAGTTTAAGGAGAAGAAACCTCAGGTTGTCCAGGCCCTGCAGGAGGCCATTGATGCCATCTTCCTCACAGTGAGTATGGATGGCAAACATTTCCGGTGCTCGTTTCCCCCACCCATCGCAACACCAAAAACTATATAACGGCTTGAGGCAAACTTACTTTTATACATTCATACTAAAGAAACAGCATCATAATTCTTTGAGCCTTTAACAGCCAGAAATGCAAGTTCTATTTCATTCCTCCTGACCGCCAGAGGGCGGTGCTTTAGCATCTGGATAACTACATGTGCGCAGCACAGAGGTCCGGAATATATACCAACAAAGTCATGCCATTGAATGTGACCTGGGTGACGTCACTGGTTGTCTTTATATACCAGACGCACCCAGCGCTCGCTTCTTTTCTACATTCTCGCATTCTTAGAGGTTGAGAACGCATTTAGCTGCGATTGCCGCTCTCGCTTGTAGCCTCACAACCTACCTTCGGTTGGAGCTACGTGCACTGCACACATCCTCCAGAGGCTGCAGACACGGCTTCACCGTTTTTTATATTCTTTGACTGACGCCTGTTGTGAGTACACCTTCCTAAACGCCGGGTGCGCGCCTTTGCCGCTGCCCTGCTGGGTATTTTCCTCTGTGCATGTTAGCTGTGTTGTTTGGATGAAAGCTGGCTATTTGTTTAGTTGTGTCACTAACCCCGTTAACTACGTGGTAGTGTGTGTATCAGGACCAGTATAGTGTACTGTGTTGGGCTTGCCGTGAGTGTTTTCCACTCCTTGAAGTACTTTGTCTGCACTGCCGCCATTTGCTAAGTTTAACAGCTCCGCTAGCAGCTAGTGTTGTCGTCGTTGCTCTAAGTGACTTAGCACTTGGGCTGTGAGTTTTTCGGCTGTGTGCATCGTGTTATTACTGTGGCTGTGAGTGTTTCACGCTCCGGGCCTTGTATTAGCTTTTGCACTGTGAGTGTTTCACGCTCCGTGCCGAGTCTGCGGCTGGAGCGCTTCACGCTCCGTGCCTCGTGCCGAGTCTGCGGCTGGAGCACTTCACGCTCCGTGCCTCGTGTCGAGTCTGCGGCTGGAGCGCTTCACGCTCCGTGCCTCGTGTCGAGTCTGCGGCTGGAGCGCTTCACGCTCCGTGCCTCGTGTCGAGTCTGCGGCTGGAGCGCTTCACGCTCCGTGCCTCGTGTCGAGTCTGCGGCTGGAGCGCTTCACGCTCCGTGCCTCGTGTCGAGTCTGCGGCTGGAGCGCTTCACGCTCCGTGCCTCGTGTCGAGTCTGCGGCTGGAGCGCTTCACGCTCCGTGCCTCGTGTCGAGTCTGCGGCTGGAGCGCTTCACGCTCCGTGCCTCGTGTCGAGTCTGCGGCTGGAGCGCTTCACGCTCCGTGCCTCGTGTCGAGTCTGCGGCTGGAGCGCGTCACGCTCCGTGCCTCGTGTCGTGTCTGCGGCTGTGAGTGCTTCACGCTCCGTGCCTCGTGTCGAGTCGAAGGCTGTGAGTGCTTCACGCTCCGTGCCTCGTGTTACTATTTACACTGCGTGTGATTCACGCTTTGTAAATTCCATTTGTAACCATCAGGGCTTGCGTTAGCCATCTGCACGCAGTCCACAATGTTGACAGGGCCTTTTTTGCATGGCTGTAGTACCTGTTTGGCTCCCTTGAGCCCAGATGATGGACATATGTTTTGCCCCTCGTGTCTTGGGATCGGACACCTGAGGGAAGCCCTGACTGGTGATGCCTGCCTTAATTGTGCCAGCATGCCACTGGCAGAGAGATCTGCTAGACGTGCGGCATTGGAAAGTGGAGTATCTAGTGCGACTTTGGCCTCCAGCCCGAGGAAGGAACCAAAGCGCCGTAAACGCCCACATGCAGGAGCCCCTTGTGCTAAGAAGGTTACTCATGACCATGCTTTGGCTGAAAAAGTCGAAATGTTGACTTCTGAGTTTGCTCAGATTAAGTCCTTGCTTCTGAATCTACAGCCTATGGATGCAGTGACAGTTCCTGTTGTCCCTAATGAGGCTGATCAGACCAATGTAATTACTCAGCAGGAGGAAGATGTCGTGTCTATTGCTGCGACTGATTCCTTGTACATGACAAGTGATAAACTGTGTGGAGGATGAGGATGAGAGGGGTCTTTCTCCAAGCCATTCATTAGTAGGCTCTCACACCTCTGAGGCAGAGTCCCTGCCGCAAACCAGACCTGGACTGTCCTTTGTCAAGTAAGCTGTTCAGTTGGCTTTATCCAGGCTTGGGGTCGACAATCCCCCTGCGGAAACCACCTCTTCAATTGCCTTTTTCAGAGTCACTCAGAGGCCTGATTTCAATGTTCCAGTTTCACAACCATATATCGAGGAGCTCCACCAATGTTGGGCGGACCCCAAATCATTGACCCATCTATCACAGGGCTGCAGAGCCCTTAGCTCTATGTGTGATTCGGCGCAGTATGGTCTGAACCGTATGCCCGCCGTTGACAGCATTATTGCGAACCTGGTTGTGGCTCCAGCTGATGCTGCTCAGCCGGATACCCACTGCCCACATCCTCAGTGTAGGGTCACTGATGACCTCCTCACCAAAAGCTATGACATAGCTGCTCGCATCGGTCGCCTAGGCAACTCACTGTCCCATTTAGCCCTTGCCCTCTCAAAGTCTTTGAGGGAGGCAGAGGTTGATGATGCTACACAAAGTCTTAGTGATGCCTCACTCCAAACCTTTGCTTATATGTCCAGAGAGCTTGGCAGACTGATGTCAACCCTTACCATCACTAGACGTCAGGTGTGGCTTGTGCAGTCCCCCCTGTCCGAATCCTGCAGAGGCACACTCCGTTCGCTGCCGGTTCTTCCAGGCCAAGTATTTGGACCTGCGGCCCAACAAACTTTGGAGCATGCTGTTGAGGCTAGTAAATCTCTGCAACAGTTTGTTGACCTACACCGGTCTTCCAGACCTCAGCCAGTCAGACGTGCTACAGCTTTTCACTCTACATCCAGGCTTCCGCCGACTCCCAGAGCTGCATGTGCTTTTGCAGTTGAGGGCCAGCTCTCCCAGCGGCCTGCCTTTCGGGAGCCTACGGGCAGACCCCCGAGAACTGAACGGTTTCACACAGCTTCCAGTAATCGCGCCCAGAGGTCCTCAGGGATGCGAGGCAGAGGTGGTCGGGTCTGACTGCCAGTGTTTGGCCCCCAGCCGTTTTTCACGAAATCAACTCAGCCAGTGGGAGGCTCAAGTTCAAGACCCATGGGTCATTTCAACCTTGTTCGAAGGTTACAGAATTCAGTTCAGATGTCGTCCTCCAAAGTTCAATGGGGTGAAGATGACTGTTGTTTCTGACTCGGTGCAGTCTGCCGCCCTACAACAGGAGATTTTGGAACTCCTGGAGAAGGGGGCCATAGAGCCAGTTCACAGTTCATACCAGCTCAGGGGGTTCTATTCAATTTACTTCCTTGTTCCAAAGAAGGATGGCTGCTTTCGTCCTATCCTCGATCTCCGACGTCTGAATCGTTATATCAAAGTGCTGCAGTTTCACATGCTCCGCACAGTAGACTTCAAACTATCACACCAGGAGACTGGTTCACAAGTGTCGACTTAAAAGACGCCTATTTCCATGTGCCAGTGGCGCCTCATCACAGGCAGTTTCTCCGCTTTGCTTTCGAAGGTCAGGCATACCAGTTCAGGGTGCTTCCTTTCGGCCTCTCTCTCGCCCCTCGTACATTTACCAGATGTATGGCTGCAGCAATAGCCCCACTGCAAGCTCTTGGATTAAGAATCCTACCCTACTTAGACGATTGGCTTGTCTGCGCTCCGACTCAGGAGCAGGCGCACAACTACACAGCTCTTCTACTGAACCATGTCTCTCATTTAGGACTCACAGTGAACTTTGCAAAGAGTTCTCTTGTTCCCAGTCAACAAACGACCTTCATTGGCATTGCCATCAACTTCCTGACTATGACTGCATCGCCATCCCTGCAGAGTGGATGATGTAATTCGTCTCACATATTTAATGGGCTGTGACGCTGCCTTTTGGTTTGCTGCTCCGGTTGATGGGCAGATTGACTGCAATGTCGCTAGTGGTACCTTTGGGACTTCTGTTCTTACGTCCCCTACAGATATGGATCAACAACCTAGGCCTCAACTCAAAGTTGCATCAGCACAGGCTTGTACGACTCTCCAACCAGTGCCTTATGCACCTCAAACCCTGGGGGAACGTGGACTTCATCTGCAAGGGTGTCCCTCTAGGCTCCGTTCCTTCTCGCTGAGAGGTGGTTGTTACAGATGCATCACTCAAAGGTTGGGGGGCCGTGTGGAATCACAGGATGGTGAGGGGTGTCTGGAGTCCTCAGGAGAGACTCCATCACATAAACGTGCTGGAGCTTCGTGCTGTGCAACTGGCTCTCAAGCATTTCCTCCCGGCCCTGAGAGGAAGACATGTTCTTGTCTGGTCGGACAACACGTCAACAGTCTATCACATAAACCATCAGGGGGGCACCAGGTCCAATCACTCATTGGCAGAAACTCGGAAGCTTCTCTTATGGGCGTTGCCTCGCCTTCAAAGTGTCAGAGCAGTTCATCTGCCCGGCGTACAGAACAGCGCAGCTGATTTACTCTCCAGACAAAAACCACCACCGGGAGAGTGGAGACTGAACCCGATTGTGGTCCAAATGATCGGGCAGAAATATGGTGCAGCGGAAGTGGACCTTCTCGCTTCAAGCACATCGACACATTGCCCACGGTGGTACTCCCTCTTGGAACCAGACAGCCCGCTGGGACAGGATGCATTGGCTCACCCGTGGCCGGATTGCCTTCTTTATGCCTTCCCTCCTCTCCCGCTGTTGATGTTGACACTGCACAGGATAGATCAGAGCAGCCACAGGGTGCAGTTGGTTTCTTCATTCTGACCTGGGAGGATTTGGTTTCCCATGATTTACAAACTCCTCGAGGGGGAACCTTGGGCTCTCTCAGAGAGGAAGGATTTGTTGTCACAGCTACAGGGGAGGATTTATGTTGCTGCAATCTCTGCCCGGCACGTCTACGTTGAGGGCCGGTCAGTGGGTTCACACCTCTTAGTATGTTGTTTTTGAAATGTGCTCTGTTTGCAGCCTCCAAGGCTTGCACGCGTACCTTCATGGGACCTTCCTTTAGTCCTGGAGGTTTTAAGCTTATCCCCTTTCGAAACAGTTGAAAGTGCTGATCTTAAATGGGTGTCAGTGAGGACTGCCTTTCTACTTGCACTGTCTTCCTGCTAAGCGGGTGGGAGAGCTCCATGCCCTCTCAGTCGCTGGGGATTGTTTGCGATGGAATTCTGACGGATCTGGGGTTACGTTGTGGCCTAATCCGTCCTTTTTACCCAAGAGAATTTCAACTTTTCATGTTAACCAGCCAGTTTCCTTGGCTGTGTATGTCCCGCATTCTGATCCAGGATTATCTGTTTCAGGTTCCCTGTGTCCTGTCCGAATGTTGAAGCAGTACATTAGTGCGACTGCCGGGATCAGGAAAACGGATGCCCTGTTTGTGTGTTACGGTGATCACAAAAGAGGCTCTGCTGTCTCAAAGCAGCGACTCTCACATTGGCTCGTGGATGCCATTTTACAAGTATACAGGTCCAGAGGTCTTCAGCCTCCTAAGGTTACGTGCCATTCCACCAGAGGGGTGTCCACCTCCTGGGCTGCACTGAGAAGTGTCCCTTTGAGTGATATTTGTGCTGCTGCTACATGGGCTTCGTCCTGTACCTTCGCCACTATTACAGACTGAATGTGGCTGCTCCTCCTGCGGTGACTTCAGCAGTGTTGTCTCCCTCCACTCCCCACTGCTGATGCGAGGTGAGTGTGACTCTTCGTGACCTTGTTGGTATTAAGTCATCCAGGTGCTAAAGCACTGCCCTCTGGCGGTCAGGAGGAATGAAATAGAACGAGAGTTACGAATGTAACTACGGTTCTATGAATTCCGGATGACCGCCAGAGTTGCTTGTCACTCAGAGTTTTGCGAGTTCATTCCGAAAAGAAGCGAGCGCTGGGTGCGTCTGGTATATAAAGACAACCAGTGACGTCACCCAGGTCACATTCAATGGCGTGACTTTGTTGGTATATATTGTCGACCTCTGTGCTGTGCACATGTAGTTATCCAGGTGCTAAAGCACCGCCCTCTGGCAGTCATCCGGAATTCATATAACCGTAGTTACATTCGTAACTCTCGTTTTAGTGGTTGTGTACCGTCTTGTCCAGTGTAGTAATGTGCGTAACTAAGTGAGTCTTCCACAGCATGGTAGGGTTGAAGGCATCTATCAGGAGTTCAAAGTGCAGACTTTAGTTTGAGGGTGTTTGAGTTAGAAGTGCAGAGCTCTTATATGGGTCCACATTTTAATCAAAGGCCAAAATTAAATGGATAATTGATCAGAGTCAACCATAATGTGGCAATCAACCAGCAGTGTTTGCCAACGAACTACTCTGGTCTGAGGCTGTGTGGCAAAAACCACTTCAGGGCAGCTGGGTAGAGGTTTGAAGTCATAAGGGTTCAGAACGTCCAGACAACGTGGTTCACTTCATATGTTACTGTCCCGTAGCACAGAGAGTCCAGATTTAGTTGGAGCCACAGGACTTCTTAACCACCTCCGCTGTTACAGCTGCCAGACATTTTACACCTTATCTTGAGTGGAAATTGAATGATTGATGACTGCCATAATGGATCAGTAATCAGTGCAAAATATACATATATGAGCGTGTTGCCCATGGGGAACCACGGGCTCTAGATTGGGTAGAGTTTCTAAAATAGGTAGCTGACATTTTTCAGTGGTGGTAATAAATTATGCAAAGTTTCTATAATGGGTTGGAATGGTGTGTGAGTCCAGAATGTTTTTAGAACCTTAGACCTCAACAATTTTTAGAGGAAGAACTCATCCCTTTTATTTCCTGTTAGTTATGTATTTTTTAAATGTTATTTTACTGTCTTAAACTGTTTAGGTTCTTGTTGTCATTTTCACACCATTATTATTAGTATTACTATTATGACTTTATTTTATTTTTTACTTCTATTTTATTATTTGATTTTTAAATGCACCACAATGGAAATAAGTGTTTTACTTTTCTTGTGTAATTCATGTATTTTACAAACTTTATTTGGTTTTTAACAGGAATTGCACAGCCATACAACCACTCACAATGTGATACATATAAAACAAACCATACAATTCCCTTAGGTAATAAACAAACACACAAACAAACAACCTCCAATCGCTCCCAGGCAATAAGAGAAAATAATAATAAGAAAAAAAAAGGAAATAAAGTAAAATTAAAATACAAACTGCAATGCCCAGAAGAAAGTACAGTTTGTACCAAGGACTAGCCTGGGATAAAATGAAAATCAACTTGACCAACCAATCGTAGCAGTGGCTGCCAAATTGCCAAAGTGTCATCCTAATTTTCTCAAGTTTAAGAAAATAAACAATGTCCCTCAACCAGTGTATAAAAGAAGGAGGTTGTGGTGATTTCCATTTAAGAAGGATTATCCTCCTTGCAATAATGGTCATAAAGGATAAAGAATTTTCTTGGGAGGAGGACAAAGGAGACGGCCCTGAAAAAACACCAAACACAGCACTCTGAGGATTCGGATCAATTTTTCTGCCAACCATATCTGATATAACAACAGATAACTCTGTCCAAAAACTACTGAGCTGAGGGCAGGGCCAAAACATATGTATGAGGTTCACAGGAGACTGTTGGCACCTATCACAGACTGGGGAGACAGTGTTATAGAATTTAGACAGACGAGCCTTGGTATAGTAAACACGGTGCACAGGCTTGCATTGAATAAGACAATGCCTAGCACATATAGAAGACTTATGCACTCGTATTAAAATACGTGACCAGAGCTCATCAGAAATAGCCTCTCCTATATTGTCCTCCCAGAGGGCCTTGATTGAACTCAAAGACTTCATGCGGATCGAAGCTATGCAATTATAAAAAATTGAAATAGATCCTTTCAGCCTAGGAATGGGCAAAAGCAAGGAGTCAAAGTCAGAGTCCTCAGGCAGCCTAGGAAAAGTGGGAAAATTACTACTAACAAAGCTGCGAACCTGTAAAAATCTAAAAAAGTGATGTGATGGAAGAGTAAATTTGGCTGAGAGTTGTTGAAAGGTAACAAAAACACCATCAGTAAATAAATCCTTAAAAGTCTGAATGCCCAGGTTTGACCAAATCACAAAGGTTTTGTCTGTGAGAGAGGGAGAAAAGACATGATTATTCGCAATGGGAGCATATGAAGATAAGAGCTGTAGACCAAAATAACGCCGAAATTGAGTCCAAATCTTGAGAGGTTTTAACTACTCTATTCTTTGTATAAGCAACAGTCAAAGATTTAATTGGCGAATACAGTAAAGCCGCGAGAGACACAGGTTTTGCCGATTTCATCTCCATAACAAGCCAATCAGGAGAGGAAGGACCACACCGAAGCCAGGCTGTTAAGACCCTAATATTGGAAGCCCAATAGTAATACCTGAAGTTCGGCAGGGCCATCCCCCCGAGTGGCTTAGGTCTCTGTAGATATTGCCTAGACAATCTAGGAACCTTCCCCTCCCAGAGAAAATCTGAAACAAGAGAATCTACCCTACTAAAAAAGGAACTGCTTAAAAAAATCGGAACACATTGAAAAAGATACAAAAAGCGGGGGAGAACATTCATTTTAACACAATTAATTCGAGCTACCAGAGACAACTTAAGTAAGGACCAGCGCTCAAAATTATCTTTAACTTTCAACAATAAAGGAGAAAAGTTAGTATTAAATAAGTCCTCATGTCTATGCGTAACTTGAACTCCAAGATATGTGAAACTGTCATTGGCTACCTTAAAAGGAAAGCCATGCAGGGGGAAAGCCCTAGCAGCTGAGGTGATAGGAAACAATTCGCTTTTACCCAGGTTCAGCTTATACCCCGACAACCGGCCAAAGTCCGAAAGCAGCTGCAAAGCAGCAGGAATAGAATTATGCAGATCTGAAATGTATAGAAGTAAGTCATTGGCGTAAAGTGAGACCTTAGCCTCCAAACTATGTCGTCGTATGCCCACAATAGTTGGACTCGAATGGAGCATGATGGCGAGCGGCTCAATAGCCAAAGCGAATAAAAGGGGACTCAATGGGCATCCCTGTCTTGTAGAGCGATGAAGGAGAAAGTACCCCGACCAAGTGTTATTAGTCCTAACTGAGACCTGTGGGTTAGAATAAAGCAACTTAATCCAAGACAAAAAAGCTTCACCAAAACCAAACTTTTTGACCATATAAAAGAGGTAAGACCACTCAACCCTATCAAAAGCCTTCCAGCATCGAGAGAGATTAAGGCTTCCGGAGTATTATGAGATGAGTCATTATAAATAACATTAAAAAGCCTTCTAATATTAAAAAAGGAATGTCTATTTTGAAAAAACCCGGTCTGGTCTGAATGAACTACTGTGGGCAGAACACACTCAAGACGCAGAGCTAAAACTTTCGATAACAGTTTAAAGTCGACATTTAAAAGGCTTATAGGATGATAGGATGAACAACGAAGAGGGTCTTTACCTTTTTTCAGAAGAAGGGAGATGGTGGCCCGATTAAGAGTCTTGGGCAAGACTTCAAGAACAAAAGCCTCATTATACATTTCTAATAATAACGGTGCAAGTTTATCCCAAAACGCTTTATAAAATTCAGAGGGGTACCCATCAGGGCCTGGGCATTTTCCTCCCTGAAGAGACCGCACAGCCGCATTAAGTTCTAGCAAAGTGATAGGTCCACCCAGGTTAACAGCCGTTTCTTGATCAACAGTAAGCACATCCAATTTGGCAAAAAAATTATCCAGGTCAGCATCCAGGTCAGACGAGTACAATAACCTATAGAATTTCTCAAAGGCAAGGTTAATCTGACAGGGATCTGTCGTCACACCTGTGTCTGTTTGAATCTGGGTAATCTGACGTGAAGCAGACACCTGACGGATTTGGTGTGCCAACAGTTTACTAGCCTTATCACCGTGTTCAAAAAATTTTGCCCCAGACTGCAACATAAGTTCTGTAGTGCGGTGGGTCATAAGTATATCAAATTCGGATTGCAGTAAAAGACGGTCTTTATACACATTTGGGGCAGCACAGGCTGCATACATATTATCAAGCTGCGCAATTTGTCGTCTTAGCTTAAACAACTTCTCATTCCTTAATTTATTCTCGAAATGAATATAAGAAATTATCTCTCCTCTAATAAAAGCCTTCAATGGTTCCCAAAGAAGGGAAGCAGAGATCCCTGGTGCTCTATTTGTAGTCAGGAAAAATCTGTCTGTTTTGAAATATAGTCAGTAAAGCTAGTGTTTGAGAGAAGACGTGTGTTCAGTCGCCATAATGGACGTTCGGATGATAATGTACCTAACTTAACATTCATCAAAAGCGGGGCATGGTCGGAAAGAACAATGGCATCATATCTACACAAGGACAAGGATGGTAACAGCCTGTTTTCGATAAGAAAGAGGTCAGTGCAAGTGAATGTACGATGCACAGGTGAGAAGAAGGAGTACTCCCTTTTCAAAGGATTAAGAAAACTCCTGCATAAAAGAATGAATTGTTTTGGCCGATTGAGAGAGTATGGCCGGTCTGGATGAAGAACGGTTGAGTGCCGAGTCGAGCCAGCAATTAAAATCTCCGCCTAATATTAAATGATGTGTTGACATATCCGGAAGAACAGAGAAAAAGTGTCTATTGAAAGCCTCATCATCACAATTGGGAGCATAGACATTAGCTAATGTAACACGTAAATCCCTAATTGAACCCATGGCAATAACATATCTACCACTGCGATCAGAAATAATCTGATCACAAACAAAAGGGACTGATTTGTGTAAAAGAATAGCTGCACCCCTGGCCTTACCAGAAAAAGATGAGTGATAGATCTGGCCTACCCAGCTCGTCTTCAATTTCTGATGCTCTTGGTTCCTAAGATGAGTCTCCTGTAGAAAGATGACTGGCAAACTGGTGGTCCTGTCCTAATAATAGAGGCATAGCAAAGTATTAGACATATAGGTAGCAGAAACAATCTGGGCACAAACAAAGGGGTAAACAGAAAAAAAGCCAAGGAAGAGTTGGAGGTACACAACAACCAACAAACAAACCGAACATCTCGCCACAACACAAAAAGAAAAAAACAAAAAACAAAGATAGCAAACCAACAAACTGAACATCTCGCAGAAGCATCCCCCCAAATGGGATGCACGGAGCCCACTCCCCCCCCAAAATGCCTATAGCCTGACCTACAAAGGTCCTTGGAGAGATCCTAGAGAAAAAAGAAAACCCTCCATATGGAATGTAACAATTATAATAAATCTAGGTGCACAATATTGTATTTCAACAAAGATAGAAAAACAAGTACTTATAATTTATAAAAGTAACAAACACTAAGAAAAATACATAACGCTAGTAATAATAATCACAAAAAGCAAAATGGTAAAAATAAGCAAACCAAAGTGCAAACACCATACATAAAGTGCAAGGAAACCAACCTCAGCAACCAAATATGCAGCATTAGTGCAATAAAGTTACACTAATAATCCTTGGAGCAAAAAAAAAAAAAAAATTAACCATAACAAAATACTAAAACAAGTGTTACCCTTCAGAAAAAAAGTAAATAAAAGTGTCAATAAAGTCATAGCAATCCCCATGCATAAATGCAAAAATTTGTCCTGGACATGTCTGCTATAGAGCAGACATTCAAACAGAGTCAGGGATCACCACATTTTTGAGATTTTTTTTTCAACAAAATCCATGGCGAGTGATGGATCTTCAAAACTCTGGACTTGTCCACTTGGAAGAGTAATCCGCAATATAGCCGGATAGAAAAGGCCAAATTTAACACCTGGGCATGAGTGAAGCTCCTTTTTAACTTTGGCAAAGGCAGTCCATTTTTTGTCCACTGCAGCAGTGAAATCCGGAAAAACAGAAATCCTCTTCCCATTATAAAACAGAGGAGATGATTCACCAGCCTTATGCAGGATTTCGTTACGTTGCTGAAACATGTTCACTCTGGCAACAAAGGGATGGGGGGGTTCCCCGTCCACAGGTTTAGCACGGAGGGTCCGGTGGGCCCTGTCCAGCACGGGTTTGTAGGCCAAACCGAGTAAATCCTGGAGCAAAGTAGCCACAAAATCCGTTGGGCTTTTTCCCTCAGATCCTTCAGGCACACCAACCACCCGTACATTATTTAGCCTCGACCATCCTTCTAAGTTGTCACATTTCTTTGATAAGGACTCCACCAAATCTGTTAACGAAGTAACAGTAGCTCCCAGGGTAGTTAGCTTGTCATCGTGGTCATTAGCCGAGCGCTGAAGGTCCGCAATAGTTCGTTCATGTGTGGTAACTTTAGCTTCCAGTGGAGCAAGAGCAGTCATAATCTCCCTTTTCACTGCCCCAGACACAATTTCGTCAAATTTACTCACAAGATCTGAGCGCACACCCTCCAACATCTCCTCCATGCGCTTTAGCAGACGCTCGTTAGCATCGAGTGCTGGAGCAGCCTCGGGCTCAGGCGACAGGCGTGGCTTGCTGCGGCCTACCTTCGAGATATCGGATTTACCCCGGTTTGCCATAGTTTAAAAAAGTTACCAAAATGGGTTGAGCATAAACGTCATGTAGGTACTACAATAAGCTGTAAACGTTCAAAAAAAAAATCTCAATAAATCGTGCTAAAAAGGTTTAAGCAGTCACATTCCTGCGGAGCTCCTGCAGACACGTCTTACATGCTTGACGCCTCTCTCCACCTCTATGTCATCCATGTATTTTTAACGTATTTACAGTCAGGTACTGTAGTCTCTAAAGGAGCGCAAAAGCAGTTAAATAAAAGAGCATAATCCTACATCTGCGGACAGCCCTTGTCTGTCTGTCCCTATGAGAAAAATGGCACTTTCTATCACTGTTTGGGCAAATTACACATCAAATAAATAAAAAATGCAAATAAAAAAAGTGACAGTGCAGTGGGAAGCGGACATGTGTTGTGGTTTGTTTTTGAACCAGAGCTCAAACACGTCGAGGTGGTTGTGCAGGCGAGAGAACGCGCCTACTCTTTCAAGGGGTGTAGGCTAAAACTTACTGACACACCCTCTCCCATTTGCGTTGTCTTCCTTTCTCCACTGGGAACCAAAAAAACTTTTCGCGACTGCTTTATGACTGCAGCCCAAAACAAAACAGTACACCATTTTCCCGTTACAAGTGATGCTGTGTTTGTACAGGCTGTCCCCGGAAGTGGTCAAATCCAAAAAAGCTTCAACAGTTTGTGGAGCCCTCAGATGGTCAGGGAGAGAGTTCTAGATGAGGAGAAGTTGAACAGACGGCCCTGTCTCCCATACTGTGAGGTTTGGTGTGAGGGGGGACGGAGAAGATTAGTGTTATGTGAACAGAGGGAATGGGAGGATGTGTGGGGAGTGAGGAGGTCTTTGAAGTATGTGGGGGCATTGCCATGGATCATTGGTGGGTGATGAGAGCAATCTTAATATGGATTTTGTAAGTAATGGGGATCCAATGAAGGTTATGGAGAGTGGGTGTAATGTATTCCTGTTTATGTCCTCTCATCAGAATTGTAGCTGCACTGTTGAGCCTTTGAATGTTTTTTTTTCCAGAGATTCCAAAGAGCAGGGAGTTACAGTAGTCAAGCCTAGAGGAGACAAAGGCATTGACAGGTTTTTCAGCATCAGTGAGGGTGAGGGAGGGACAGAGCTTGGAGACGTTTCTGAGGTGAAAGAAGCAGGTCTTAAACAGATGTTTGATGTGATTGTCAAATGTGAGGTGAGGGTCCAGTCTCATACCAAGGTTAGTGATGGTAGTTGAAAGAGGGATGTCTTGACCAGAGGAGATGGTGGTTGTAGTGGATGATTGGACCTAATGGGTAGTGCCAACTAGAATGGCTTCCATTTTGGAGCTGTTTAATTGAAGAAAGTTTTGTCTCATCCATGCCTTTATCTCCTCCAGGCAGGAAGTGAGGGTAATAATGAAGAAGACAAAGGTGCCCGAAAAGAAGAGGGGTTTGGATCTGTCCTTAAGTACAGCTGTGTGTCATCAGCATAGCCGTGGAATGAGATACCATGCCTGCTGATGACATGGTCCAGTGGCAGCATGTACATAATAAATATTAATGGGCCAAGGACAGAATCTTGAGGTACAACACAGTAGACAGGGCTATCTGGGACCTGGCATTTCCCAGGTTGACATACTCAGTCCTGTTGGTGAGGTATGATGAAAACCAGTCCAGTGCTGTGTTCCAAAGTCCAATATCAGTGTGTAGGTGTTTAAGGAGAATGTTGTGATCAATGGATACCATTGATCACATTGAAAGCAGCATTGAAAGCAGCCGTCAGGTCAAGAAGGATAAACAAGGAGGGAAACTAGCATCAGCTGCCATAAGGACATCATTGGGGACCCTCACCAGAGCTGTCTCTGTTATGAGCAGAATGAAAACCAGACTGAAACATTTCACATAGACTATGATAATAGAGGTGGTCCTCTGGCTGAATGGCAACATCTTTTTCCAGCACCTTGGAGAGGAATAGAAGGTAGGAATTGGGCTGGTAAATGGAGAGCACCTCCGGGTCCAGTTTGGGTTTTTTTCAGCAGGGGTTTGAATACAGCAGTTTTCAATAATGATTGGACATGACCAGACTGCAGAGACAGATTTATTATTTGTGTAATGAGAGGGTTTAGGGCCGGGAGGTTGGATTTCTTGAGGGCTGTAGCGAAAGGACCTGTGCCCTTTTGGAGAAAAGATTTGACTATGCTTCTTTTAGAGACTTAGCATAGGCCTTCTGATGGTCCTTGTAAGCCAACGTATGTACGGGGAGGCCAGATGATCTGAAGCGTCTCTCAGTAGCATGGCCAGCAGCCTTCATCTTACGCAGTTCATCAGTGAATCAGGAGGCTGAACGTGAGAAGGACACAGTTCTTTGTTTTTAGGGGGCATGGATATCCAGGACAGAGCGAAGATAGTTATTGTAGTCCTCCACTCATGAATTAGCAGAAGAGGAGATCACAGACAGATTTGTGGGTTGATGTTTTTTATATTGCGGAAATGGAAATAAAGTCATCTACGCATGCATGCATGCTTTTAATATATAGGTGATTTGCTGCCACCTGCTGGAATGATGTGTGAGTCCAGAATGTAATTATCAACATCCATTATTTAGTGTTGTTAGCTAATATCTGTAGTTTCTCCAAAAATATTAGTCCTATTAATGGTCCATTTTGGCAGCGTTCATCCTTGACCCAAAATTCACTCACTCATCTTAAGCAGCTTATCCGGGATGGGGTTGCAGGGGCAACAGCTCCAGCAGGGGACCCCGGACCTCCCTTTCCTGGGCCGCATTGACCACCTCTGATTGGAAGATACCGAGGTGTTACCTGGGTCTCTTCCCAGATGGACGTGCCTGGAACACCTCCCTAGGGAGGCGCGCAGGGGGCATCCTTACCAGATGCCCGAACCACCTCAGCTGGCTCCTTTCAACACAAGCTCCCTATGGATGACTGAGCTTCTCACCCTATCTCTACAGGAGACACCAGCCATCTTCCTAAGGGAGTCCATTCAGTTAGAGGTTTGACTATCGGCCAAACCCTCCTTTCCAGCACCCTGGAGTAAACTTTGCCTGAGTAAACTTTGCCTTTGTCTGAGTAGTGTGATGCCCCTGTAATTGGCACACACTCTTTGGTTCCCTTTTTTAAATATGAGGCCACCACGTTTGCCACTCCTTAGGCACCGTGCCACACATCCACGCAATGTTGAAGAGACGTCTCATCCAAGACAGTCCCTCCACACCCAGAGCCTTCAGTATTTTGTGGACGGATCTCATTAACCCCTAGGGCCTTGCCACTGTGGATGATAATCCTCCATCAGCTTCCAGCTCTGCTCCTACTATAGAGGGTGCACCGGTCTGATGCAGGAGTTCCTCAAAATGTTCCTTCCAGCAATAAATTACACCCTCAGTTGAGGTCAACAGAGTCCCATCCTTACTGTAGACAGCTTGGATGGTTCCCTCCTGAGGTGCCTCATGGTCCGCCAGAAGCACCTTGGTACCAACCAAAAGTCCTTCTCCATGGTTTCTCTGAAGTCCTCCCACACCCACTGCTTTGCCTCCCCCACAGCAGAGGCTGCTGCCCTTTGGGCCTGTCTGTACCTTGCAACTGCCTCCGAAGTCCTCTGAGATAACATATCCCGGAAGGACTCCTTCTTCAGTTGGACGGCTTCCCTGACCACTGGTGTCCACCATGCTGTTCGATGGTTTCTGCCCCTTGAGGCACTTAAGACGTTCAGGCCACAGCTCCCCACTGCAGCTTCAGCAATGGTAGTTTTGAACATTGTCCATTCTGGTTCAGTGCCCCCCCCCCCCCACCTCCAAAGGGATGCTAGAAAAGCTCGGCTGGAGGTTTGAGTTGAAGTTCTGTCGGACAGTGGGCTCCTCCAGACGTTCCCAGTTCACCCGCACTATCCGTTTGGGCTTACCAGGTCTGTCCAAAGTCCTCCCCCACCCTCTGATCCAACTCACCATCAGATGGTGATCAGTTGACAGCTCTGCCTCTCTCTTCACCCGAGTGTCCAGAACATGCAGCCTCAGATCAGATGGTACGATCACAAAATTGACACAAACCTCTCCACCATGGTGAAGTGATGGTTCCCAGAGAGGCCCAAAATTTATAAACATACCAACGTCAGGTCTCCCCAGTATGTCCAAGATCGAAGTTACATGCACGCACACAAATATACACAGAGCTTTTTGTCTTTTCTGCATTCTTCCTCAAGCAGGTGATAAGCACTTGTCACTCATGTTAACAGCAACATGACACTTAATTGACTAAAACAGTTGAACTACAAAAACACAATAAATTAATAACACAAACAACACTGTGAAATACTGTCAATGACCACAATGGAAATCGGCGTTTATGCTTTATTGTGTTATCTATGTCTCCTTGATATATTCACCTCTGTGTATTTACGAGGTCTGTCCAAAAAGTATCGTACCTTTTTATTTTTTGCAAAAACCATATGGATTTGAATCACATGTGATTGCATCAGCCAAGCTTGAACCTTTGTGCACATGCGTGAGTTTTTTCACACCTGTCGGTTGCGTCATTCGCCTGTGAGCAGGCTTTGAGTGAGCACTGGTCCACCCCTCTCGTCGGATTTTTATTGCAAATAAATGTCTGAACGATTTAGAGCTTTGCTGCATCAAATTTTTCCATAAACTGTGAGAGACCTCCAGGTGGACACCATTCGGAAAATTTAGATGGCTTTCAGCGACGATTTTATGGGGATTACACAGATTAAGGAGTGCTCCAGCCTTTTTAAAGACCGCCCACAGCGTCTGAGAGCGCGGCGCGCTCCGAGCGCCGATCGACAAGCTCAAACCCCACTCAAACAACCAGATCATTTCCAACGTGAAGGCTTTGTTGATCCGGGACGTCATCTAACTTTCACACACAGAAGGCGTGGACATCAGCACTTTTTCGGCACATTCTACTGTTACAGGAGTTTTTTTCATGGAAAGAGAAGCGGAGGATTGCGCCACCATGCCGCTCATGGCGCAGGACAAAGCCACCTCCGTGTTGGTCTCACAGGACGGCTTTCAGATGGCTCAGACGGCTTCCAGTTGCTTTTCAGTCGTGTGAGTATCCGAGAAATTGTGCATGAGCTGGACATGCCCCAACATGTCCTGTGAGGCTTCATCACGGCGTTGCTTTGCGCCATGTGGCTCCGCCGCGACGCGCGGAGTTCCTTCGCAACTCTTTCCATGACAGAAACTCCTGTAACAGTGGAATGTGCCGTTCATTTCTAAACTGGATGCTGTCTTGATCCGGTATGTTGTCTGACTAGCACAGGAATTGCGGAAGACGTGGACATCAGCACTTTTTCGGCACATTGAGACAGACATGCGGAGGAGTTCCTCGCGTCGTGGCGGAGCCACATGGCGCAAAGCAATGCCGTGATGAAGCCTCACAGGACATGTTGGGGCATGTCCAGCTCATGCACAATTTCTCGGATACTCGCACGACTGAAAAGCAACCGGAAGCCACCTGAAAGCCGTCCTGTGAGACCAACACGGAGGTGGTTTTGTCCCGCGCCATGAGCGGCATGGTGGCGCAATCCTCCGCTTCTCTTTCCATGAAAAAAACTCCTGTAACAGTAAAATGTGCCGAAAAAGTGCTGATGTCCACGCCTTCTGCCTTTTTTGTGAAAGTTAGACTATGTCCCGGATCAACAAAGCCTTCACATTGGAAATGATCTGGTTGTTTCAGCGGGGTTTGCCCTTGTCGATCGGCGCGCTCCGAGCGCTCTCAGACGCTGTGGGCGGTCTTTAAACCGGCTGGAGCACTCCTTAATCTGTGTAATCCCATAAAATCGTCACTGAAAGCCATCTAAATTTTCCGAATGGTGTCCAGCTGGAGGTCTCTCACAGTTTATGGAAAAATTTGATGCAGCAAAGCTCCAAATCGTTCAGACATTTATTTGCAATAAAAATCCGACGAGAGGGGTTGACCAGTGCTCACACAAAGCCTGCTCACAGGCGAATGACGCAAGCGACAGGCGTGAAAAAACTCACGCATGCGCACGAAGGTTCAAGCTTGGCTGATGCAATCACACGTGATTCAAATTCATATGGTTTTTGCAAAAAATAAAAAGGTCCGATACTTTTTGGACAGACCTCGTATATTGAGTTTACAAAATAAAAAGCCTGAACTCCCATGGTGCATGGCAGCACAACGTCCATTGTTCACTGCTGTTAACTAATCTCGCCAATTTCTCCAAAATTTTTTGTCCTATCAACTTTCCATTTTTGCAGCATTCATCTTGACCCAAAACATACGAGGTCTGTCAATAAAGTAATGGTCCTTTTTATTTTTTTCAAAAACTATATGGAGTTCATTCATATGTTTTTACGTCAGACATGCTTGAACCCTCGTGCGCATGCGTGAGTTTTCCACGCCTGTCGGTTACGTTCTTCGCCTGTGAGCATGCCTTGGGAAGGAGTGGTCCTGCCCCCTCGGCTCATTTTCATTCTCAGGAAATGGTGGAATGAAAAGGACTTTTTTTCCATCAGAATTTTTTCAGAAGCTGTTAGAGACTGGCACCTGGAAACCATTCGAAAAATTTATCTGGCTTTCCGTGAAAATTTTATGGGCTTCACAAAGAATAAGGACTGTTACCAAAGCTTTAAGGGCCCCTTTAAGGACGGTCAGCGTGCCGCGCTCAGAGCTGCTACGACGCGGCACAAGCCACCGGACCATTTCTAAACGGATGGCTCTGTGGATACGAGACCATCGTATGCTCTTTCTCTGGTTATCACAAGAGTTGGACATCAGCCATTTTCCGGCAGATTTCACTTTTAAAAGAGATTTTGTCGTAGAAAGCCGCGCGGAGGCTTTGCGCGTAAAGACCGATTCGCTTTGGAAGCGAGACAAAGGAACACCTCCGTTTCGGTGTGCTAGAGGACAAGTTTGGACATGCCTATCTTGGCTTTCAGTGCTTACCAGTCCAGTAAGTATCAGAAATTGTGGAGAGCTGGGCATGTCCAAACTTGTTCTCTGACACGCCCAAAAGGAGGTGTTCCTTTGTCTCGCTTCCACAGTGAATCGCTCCTGACGCGCGAAGCCTCCGCGCGGCTTTCCATGACAAAATCTCTTGTTAAAAGTGAAATCTGCCGGAAAATGGCTGATATCCAGCTCTTGTGATAACCAGAGACAGAGCACACGACGGTCTCGTATTCACAGAGCCATCCGTTTAGAAATGATCCGGTGGTTTGTGCCTCGTCGTCGCAGCTCGGAGCGCGGCACGCCGAACGTCCTTAAAGCAGTCCTTAAGGCTTTGGTAACAGTCCTTATTCTCTGTGAAGCCCGTAAAATTTTCACCGAAAGCCAGATAAGTTTTTCAAATGGTTTCCAGGTGCCAGTCTCTAACAGCTTCTGAAAAAATTCTGATGGAAAAAAAGTCCTTTTCATTCCACCATTTCCTGAGAATGAACATGAGCCGAGGGGGCGGGACCACTCCTTCCCAAGGCGTGCTCACAGGCGAATGACATAACTGACAGGCGTGGAAAAACTCACGCATGCGCACGAGGGTTCAAGCATGTCTGACGTAAAAACATATGAATGAAATCCATATAGTTTTTGAAAAAAATAAAAAGGACCGTTACTATTGACAGACCTCATATAAGCATACGAAATGACAAATGTCGCCTGTCCCCAGTTTCTCCATGATCGAAGCCATGCACATGCACGCATACACACACTTGGCTATTAATATATAGATGGATTGATAACTTGGTTTTGTTTTTGTCAATTTGAGAATAGTTTCTGGCTCTTAACTGCCTCCTTTTCTTAAATTTTGTGTTGATTAATCTTTATTATTTGATTGTAGACCACACTGCAGAACCTGTCGGAGGACATCCTGGCTGTGATGGACAATAAGAACCCCTCCATTAAGCAGCAGGCCTCCTTGTTTCTGGCCCGGGCCTTCAGACACTGTACCCAGGCCACGCTGCCGAAGAGTATTCTCAAACCTCTCTGTGCTGCCCTCACCAAGGTATACCTGCAACGCAAACCAAGGGTCGGAAGTATAGAACCAAAACCATGAACCCAGCAAAGGGACAACATGTAGTGCAGATGTAAACTGTAGTTAGAGAACCATCTGATTTCAGTAATGGGAGCCAAAAAACAAGTTTGTCAGAATACAGCAGCTCGATTAACTAACATGTCCTCAATGAAAGGACTACCTTAAACAGATTATGTACTTTTGTGATCTAAAATAATTCATGTATTGTTAAAGTTGTGAATTAGCCACATACTGTGTATTTGTGCAGTGGAAATAATAATTATGCACATTTGGTTAAGCAGAACACAGCAAGTCAGTTCCAACATAAAAACATCTTATGTGGTCTGTATGTGCAAGGACCATGTGTGTGTGCATGGACCATATTTAGACCACACGAGAATCCAGTTTCCACGGTTCTTTGAATGAGTCCACGTTACTGCATCTACACTTCATTATAGCACAAAACCTTAAGCTGTTGTCTGGGTGTATATCCATTTCTGCTAATGTTACTGTCTTTAAAATTTGTTTTTAAATGTGTGAGATTCTAACATCATCACATGCTGCGTGGCACTGAGTGCACACAGGATGTGTGAGGTTCTAACAACACGTGCTATTCAGGTTTTTAATGACTGGGTTTGTAGAGACTCACATTTAAAGTCACATTTCAGTCGTTGTATTCACTCATTGTTTTGCTGTTTGATAACATGTCGTCCGTTACTGTCAATCTGTCTCCGTGTTCAGCAAGTGAACGACTCTTCACCGGAGGTTCGTGATGCTGCATTCGAAGCTTTGGGCACATCCATGAAAGTGGTCGGAGAGAAAGCGGTCAACCCCTTCCTGGCTGACCTGGACAAACTCAAGCAGGATAAGGTAGAGTTTGAAACACTCTGCAACATTAAGTGCTGTTTTTCTGATTGACTTTTCCTTCTGTGTCCCGCACTCACAGATTAAGGAATGTGCCGACAAAGTTGAGCTCCCTGGAGGAAAGAAGGTCGGAGGAGGAAAAGATGGAGGGACTGAAAAGAAGGCTGTAGCTGCTAAAGCTGCTCTTCCTGCTGAAGCTTCACCCAGATCATCTGTTCTCAACAAAAAGCCTCAAACTGCTCCTGCCAGCAAGGTAGTGATCCCACAATATCCCCCGCGGCAGAACAGGATTATTGTTGCAATTTGAAATAGTTAACATTTTAGGTCGATCGCACACGACAGACAGTGCGCTGCACTGTGCAAAGAGATGTGCACACCTTAAATCCTGTGCCATTAGTCTGTGATTGTGTAGATATGTTTATGATACAGCAGTGTCCCGTTGTATCATCATGTCATGTACAGCACATTTTTTCAGTTTTAACCTGTAGTGTTTGCTGGCAGGAAGATGATCCCACGGTTGTGTTTGAGACCATTTGTGTCTTTGTTTCCTGTAGCCATCAGCAGGTCCACCCAAGAAAGTCAAACCCACATCTGCAGCCAGTGGGAAAGCCAGAAAAGCGCCTGACACGAAAGAGTTTGTTGAGAGCGAATTAGCGGTAAGTCTGTGAACACGAATCCTTCAGCTGGTCACACAGTCTCAGCTTGCCACATGCACGCTGTGTCTGTGGGAGTGTCCACACACAGCCTCAGCTGGTCACGTGTAGGCCGTGACTGTGGGAGCATCCACGCGCAGCCTCAGCTGGTCACGCGTAGGCCGTGTCTGTGGGAGTGTCCACACACAGCCTCAGCTGGTCACGTGTAGGCCGTGTCTGTGGGAGTGTTCACGCGCAGCCTCAGCTGGTCACACGTAGGCCGTGTCTGTGGGAGTGTTCACGCGCAGCCTCAGCTGGTCACGTGTAGGCCGTGTCTGTGGGAGTGTCCACGTGCAGCCTCAGCTGGTCACGCGTAGGCCGTGTCTGTGGGAGTATCCACGTGCAACCTCAGCTGGTCACGCGTAGGCCGTGTCTGTGGGAGTGTCCACACGCAGCCTCAGCTGGTCATGTTCACGCTGTGTCTGTGGGAGTGTCCACACGCAGCCTCAGCTGGTCACGCGTAGGCCGTGTCTGTGGGAGTGTCCACACGCAGCCTCAGCTGGTCATGTTCACGCTGTGTCTGTGGGAGTGTCCACACACAGCCTCAGCTGGTCATGTTCACGCTGTGTCTGTGGGAGTGTCCACACACAGCCTCAGCTGGTCACGTGTAGGCTGTGTCTGTGGGAGTGTCCACGCGCAGCCTCAGCTGGTCACGCGTAGGCCGTGTCTGTGGGAGTGTCCACGCGCAGCCTCAGCTGGTCATGTTCACGCTGTGTCTGTGGGAGTGTCCACGCGCAGCCTCAGCTGGTCATGTTCACGCTGTGTCTGTGGGAGTGTCCACACACAGCCTCAGCTGGTCACGTGTAGGCCGTGTCTGTGGGAGCGTCCACGAGCAGCCTCAGCTGGTCACGTTCAAAAAAAAAAAAAAAAGGTTTAAGTGCACATGGTTGGAGCGGGACGTGGACGGGACAAAGGCAGGACTCTGTGAATTTGTCCGCAAGGTTGAGCTCCCGGTAAAGCTCTCTGCACGTTATGTTTGGATTTCATCAACAAAACCTTGAAAGAACACTGCAAGATGAAGAAACGTCACCAAAGTTAATCTTAAACGGGCTTATCTTCCCGGGTCCAGAAGAGCGCAGAAAAGGCACAGCGAGCCCCAAAGCCCACAGCACTTGTACCGGTCAGCGACCGAACATCCAGTGCTCAGGTGCGTGTCCATGTACCACAGTGAAATTCAGCAAAATGAGTGTTTGTATCCACATTTTTGTCAAAATTTGTTTCCGTGTTCTGTTTATTTCGTCATATATAACCACTAACTTAAAAAAAAAAAAAAAAAAAAATATATATATATATATATATATATATATATATATATATATATATATAATATTATACAAAGAATGTTCAATGGTACGATTATTTCATGAGGTGAAAGCTGGAACATACCATTCAACGAGGCGAACCTCATGAAATATTCGTACCATTGAAAGAATGTAAAAACATTCATTATTTGTTTTATATAACGGCTAAAATAGATCATTGTCATTTGATATTTTATTAATTTATAAACAACAGAAAAGGGTCTTACATTTTGGTGTTCCACTGTGACGTGTAGTCCAGTGATGCTGTGCACTGACTTCGGACTTCCAAAAAAAAAAAAAAAAGTGTGTAGTTCTTCAGTTCAGTCAAAAATCACATCAGCGTTTCATGTTAGCAGCTCTTCATGCATCCAGACGGCTTACAGGGTAGTGGATTTTTTGTGTGTGTGTGTGTGTGTGTGTGTGGCAGCGCCAGTTAACTCAAACAAATCATCATGTCGCCATCCCGTGTGCGCGCGCGCCCACGCAACTGGCTCGGTCCAGCTGCACCTCTTCAGTGCAGCAAAAAAAAAAATTCATGTCAGAAATGAGTCCAGGTTTTCTTTCTCTCCCTGCTAACAGGCTGCACAGTGGATTTGTTGTGTGTGTGTGTGTGTGTGTGTGTGTGTGTGTGTATGTATCTTACAAGAATTAGCAGTGTCAGTTAGCTCAAATTATGTCTCAGGAGAGTCATGTTCCCCCCCACACGCGCGCACACACACGCAACCTGGTCGGCGCTTGTGTGTGCGTGAACAACAAAAATAAGACTGTATACGTGCTCAGTGCAGCAAAAAATAAATAAATAAAAACATCACATCAAAAATGAGTCCAGCTTTTGTTCTCTTCCTGCCAACAACCTCCAGGCAGCACACTGGATTGGTTTTGTGTGTGCAGTCATGTGTGCTCGTGCACGGGCACGTATGCGCATGCACGAGCATACTCGCACGTGTACGCATACTCGTGCACACTTGTGTATGCATGATCACGTGCGCCTGTGCACGAGGCCGTGCATGTGCATGTGAGAGTGCAATGGTACCAAACGTATGGAACCAAATTTGCACTCTAAATGGAACCAAGCCGCACTCTGAATGCAATGCAACATATATATATATATATATATATATATTGCTGCTGACAAGTAGTTGGGCTGCAAACTCACATGGTGTGATTTCAGATTTTTTTATGGGGCAATAATTTGTAAGAATACAGTTTTCATGTAAATATTAATAAAGTCACTGTTTTATACAACAAATGTTTTGATTGGTTTTAATCTCTTTAAATAATGTAAACATACTTGCATGAAGTTCCAGTATATTTCAGAGCTCATTGCAGGTTAAGAAAAGACACTTGAAGAATAGTTTTGTCATGTTCGGTGATATCTGTCCAGTGCTGTGGCATTTATACTAAGTACATATGCTATAGCACGAGGCAGGTCTCACTGAAAGAAGGTCTGCAGAGACAGATTCTTTTATTACAGTCAGGTTTCCACACACCCCAACATACAAAAAATATAAAATGGAAATTCATGAAATTAGGTTTCTCTAGTGGCCCCGAAATGCCTCTAAAATGCTCAAAACCTGTGAGCTTAAAGGGGGCTTCAGCCACTCAGGGCCCCCACCAGGGACGCTGCCCCTGGACTCCACCCATTTTCAGAGTTTTTTCTTTGCCCATTCTTATCCCTGTAATTTGAATGAATAAAGTGTTGGAACCATGTGATTGTTCTGTCTGGATGTTTCTTCCAAACACAGTCACCAGTCCAGGTTTTCTAACAAAGTACAAGCAGTGAATCGCATCATCACAAACTATTAAACTAGATTCATTTCTTCATATTGAAATTTCAATAGTTACTGGTAATAAAGAAGGTCATAATTATTTTAAAAAGTTAAAATATATTATATTCTCAGTTTAAGCCCAATTCATGCTGTGCCATACCCACAACTCCATGCAGAGCCCCTCTGAATTGTTGAGAACCCTCTCCAAGCCCCCCCTCTGTGGTCTGATGTGCACTTCTCATAAACTAGCTACATGTCGAGATGATGGAGAACCCACGGTCTGTGATTGGTCCACTAACTACATCATTTCCAGAATCTCTCATTTCCAGTACAGTCAACAACTTTCCCAGCTATAGATGTTATGGGATAATCTGCCAGTCTTCACAAAAAATGTTGTGCATTGACTGTTCTAGCGATGAATTGCACTGCGACAGCCACCAACTCCAGCGGTTAAAGGTTAACAGCTGTGTTGAAGCAATTGCGTGGTCATGAAGTTATGAAGTAGTAGAAGAATAAATATGCCTTAATTCTCAAAATGGAATTTTTACATTCCATCATTAGCATATGGCTGCCGTTACTGCAGATTGGCGCCTCTGCCTTTATTCACGTCTGTCCTCAACGAGGTCCTGGTTGCCCTGTGACCTTTAGCGCCCTCTTGTTTTATGTTGCTGTTGGATTTGCTGACGATGTGGACCCTGTGGTTGTGTTTGTCTCTCAGACGGAGATGTGTGAAGAACGAGCAGCAGCTGTACTTCCTGCCTCATGCCTGCAGCAGCTGGACTCGGCTAACTGGAAGGAGAGACTGGCCAGTATGGAGGAGTTCCAGAGGGTAACATCTTCCTTCTTATTCTGCTCAGGGTTTAATACAGGCCAGGCGGAAAACCAGGACAAGATCCCTCGCTGGGCCAGATATATATATATATATATATATATATATATATGTGCACTCAACAAAAATATAAATGCAACACTTTTGGTTTTGCTCCCATTTTGTATGAGATGAACTCAAAGATCTAAAACTTTTTTCACATACACAATATCACCATTTCCCTCAAATATTGTTCACAAACCAGTCTAAATCTGTGATAGTGAGCACTTCTCCTTTGCTGAGATAATCCATCCCACCTCACAGGTGTGCCATATCAAGATGCTGATTAGACACCATGATTAGTGCACAGGTGTGCCTTAGACTGTCCACAATAAAAGGCCACTCTGAAAGGTGCAGTTTTGTTTTATTGGGGGGGGATACCAGTCAGTATCTGGTGTGACCACCATTTGCCTCATGCAGTGCAACACATCTCCTTCGCATAGAGTTGATCAGGTTGTCAATTGTGGCCTGTGGAATGTTGGT